>NW_004797464.1:61776-82821 GCF_000002075.1 Aplysia californica | reverse complement strand
TACTGCTGGCGGTTCTCGACACACAGTGCCGGGAACGGACCAGCAAGAAGTTCCGCCGTTACCACCCAGCACTATACAATAATTGTATCCCAGGTGTCGTTCGGCGGGTTCACCAAGGTCAGCACTGAGCACTCGAAAGTGAAACTGAAATAGAATCCAGTGTATCCGCACGTTAAGACAGACAGTCAAACAGATAGAAACAACTATGAGGGAAAAGTAAAGACGCAGGACCTACCAGTGGCGCCCTCCAACCACCCGCCAATTAAAAGGCCAGGCAATGTGACATGCGGATAACTTTAGAACGACAGATGTACGTCACTGGCCGATTTTTATAGTAACAGCCATCTTGTTTGATGTCATTGAGGGATTCCCACTTTGTTGTCGTTCACGGAGGCAACAGGACCACAAAGCACTATTACAGTATTTTTAAAGCCTGTAGCTTACAGTGGCGTGGTCGTGGAGTGGTTAGTGCGCTTGTCTCCAAAGCAGAAAGTCCAGGTTCGAGCCTCGGTTCGGCCACATTATTTTTTTTTCGCCCCCTCCTGCCCACCCAAATGTAATGGGTATCTGACTTCAAGTTGGGGAAGTAAAAGACTAGTTTTTAAATAAAAAATTTGTAGGAAAATTATCAATTTTTAAAATGTTTTTTAATCCATCAAAGTCACGACATCACATGCTTTTTCAGTTATCTTTTTTTTTAAATTCTTTTTTTTTTAAAATTAGTCCTTTACTTCCCAACTCGAAGTCAGGTACCCATTGCAGGTGGGTGGAGCCAAACCGAGGCTCGAACCTGGACTTTCTGCTTTGGAGACAAGCGCACTAACCACTCCGCCACCACGCCACTATAAGCTACAGGCTTTAACAATACTGCAATAGTGCTTAATTGCGGTCGTGTTGCCACCGTGAACGACAACAAAGCGGGAATCCCTCAAAGACGTCAAACAAGATGGCTGTTACTATAAATATCGGCCAATGGCGTACATCTGTCGTTCTAAAGTTATCTGCATGTGGCAATGAGTGAGTGGTCTCTGAAGGCCTGATCGCTGACAAGAATAGGCCTATGAATTAAAAGACCTCAGTAGGAACAACGGCAATCACACATTATATCACTAAAGCCTCGGTATACACTACAGTTTTACATAACATTTTAGAGGGGAAAGGGGCGAGGTAAATGTAGAAAAAGAAGACTAAATCTTATACTAAAAAAATCCCCAAGATGTCTCGAAATCACCAAAATGTGACTCCACTATTTTCCCCCGGCAGTCTTCATTTGTGAGGCATCGTTATGAAATCAAGCGCTCATCCAAATAACGAAATTTTTAAAAACTGTATTTTTCTGGAAGTTGAGCAATTAAAAAATAATTTTTTGGGGCAACTTGCCTTTCTTTTTCGGCAAAACGTCTTTAACATCCAAATATATAAAAGCACATTTTCTGTGTGAATTTTACTGGAAAAACGCAGATCAAAGGCATACAAAATATAAATTTGCAGTTTTCAAAGGCATTCAAGCTTCGGAAGTCACGAAACTTGGGCCGCCTTTTTTTCTTTATTCTTACCTCTGACACCAGGCGACCCCTACCTCCTCTAGATCTAATCACAAATATATCAACTTCTATTAAAGACAGGTATAGGTACTTTTTCATCAAAAGCAAGACAAATTAAAAAGATTTTAAAGACGAAACCGTACCAATAACTCCATAATCCCAAAAATTGACGAGCGCTTAATTCCATCGCATGGTGACATATCTGGATTACAAGTATCAGTTATTTTTCGCTGTGGCCGGGGATAGAAAGAAGGGTCACTATCTATGCTATTTCGACATCAAATTCCGTAACATTTAATACAAAACTTCCCTCATTTACAATCTACATTCGTTTGCTAGTACTTCAAGGGAAGGGTTGTATAGTGGAAGGTGTACAACTTATGTTATATTAATAGATCTATGTGATTTTAACAATTGGCAAACAGTAAACTGGCGATGATTCTCTCAGGCCCTAATAATCGACTCAGGTGCATTTAAGTGTTTCTTTCTCGTGTAATACTATCCTAAAGCACGAAAGATTTGATCATTCGCAATAAGTGAGGATTGTTCGAGAAGATTTAGTTGGCATAACCCTATAGAAGATTCTTTTCAGTTCAGACAAGTGAGCGTTTTGGCCTGCTGGTAGTTTTCTTGCAAATACAAAGAAGAAAAATATTTGGGATTAAATTTTCTTTTGGTTTACTGCAGTTTTCAGATTAACTGTTTTTGGTTTAGGCAGACTCCCCTATACATAATATAATATAAAATATCAAGAAATGTATTTTTAAATAAGTAATGGAAAATTTGCACATGAAAACGAGATACATAATAGGCCTATATTGCTTTTTGGAATTACTTGAGACTATAATCATTGAACCAGATCACCCGTTTACTCATTTTTCAAGGGATAAATATTAAGAGTTAGCTTTCCCAAGGCCAAAAGACCTTCAAGCTTTTCCTACTTGACTAAAATTCCCAACTGGCCCTTGACTAGATTTGTCTAACTTATTTTAATCACACCCCCCCCCCCCTTTCCAAATTTCCAAACCCCGCCACGCGGAACTGGTAAACTAAATAGTAATATTTATTATTATTATTATTATTATTATTATTATAATTATATTATTATTAGTAGTAGTATATTATGATTATTATCATATTATTCTCATTATTATTATTATATTATTATTATTATTATTATTTTATTATATTTATATAGTGCTCAACCCCAATTAAAGCAGCCTACACAGACTCTGCAAGAGTGCTTTAAAATACAATTCATTCATGTAGTAACATACTAGGTCCTATAATCAGTTCTTGTATTCTGACCAAAATAAAATATCTCTGAACATTTATCTCATTAATTTAAAATCAGAAATGACTTTAGCAGACATTTGAAAGAATTGATCTCTCTTAAACTACTTGATATGAGAAAAGCATTCCAAATCTTGGACCTTGATATTCAAATGCCCTTTCACGCAATGTATAAAGTTTCATAAATGGTAAAAGAAATTTACTTTAGTCAGCTGACGACCTTAAACGAGGTTACGAGTTGGATCAGCACAATTTCAACAGATTTTATATAAAAATATAATGCGCATTATAATATCATTCAAGAATTTATGACAGAAAGTGTCCAAATTGGACATCATGGGGAAATCAGGCGATTATCAAAAATGTGTCAGGACGCAGTGGAATCAGGCGCTCGTCAATTTTTGGGCAAGTAGAGTTATTGGTATCATCTGAAAGCTGATTTATTTGCATTACTGTGGATGAAATAAACATTCATTCATCATGAAGAGAACTCAAAATATTAGCGATCGAAGGTCATTTGGTTTCGGTGGACAATTTACAAGAAAATGGCCGCCAAAGTTTTATACCTCCAACAGCTAATATATAAAAGAAGGTTGAGCCCCAAAAAAAAATTCTGTAAAAATGTCCAAACTGGCGGGAAAATGCCTGTTTCTCCAATTTCTGTATTTTGACGAGCGCCTGATTTCACCACACTGCCTCACCAATACAGTCCAGTCCATTTATAATATCAAAATAGAGTCCAGGTAACAGCCTGTGCTATTACAGGGACTTGGATATATAACAGTGATAAATCAAATCCCCGGGTTTTTTTTACTAAAAGATAAGTGAAAGTAATATGAACCTGGCTATATCAGGGTTCAATTTGTGCAGATTCGGAAAAAACAGTGATCTTTCAGTGCATGAACTTGCTTTTGATCCATCAAATTATTAAAATTTGTCTCAACCAAGAGATTTCACCTGTTTGTATGATGGCTTGCAGAAACACAAACTTTCAAACACATAACCCCCCACCCCCCAAAGTGTTGGGGTCAGTTATCGATTCTGTCTCAGTGTCAGCAAAACAGCCCACTGGAAAAGGATCTGCAGTAATCGAATAGTAAGCTGACGGTGCAATGATACTGGCAGAAATTTCCCTTGATAATGGTTATAACAACACTTGCTTAAGACAGGGAAAAACTGACGGTCCCGTCTGTCCTGTTACATCTGAGTTCATGAAATCGAAGAAACTGAACATTTTCCTCCCGTTGGGCAATTCTTATCAAATTTTTTGTTTAAGGTCTAACAATCATCTTTTTATGTCCTTCAAAAACATAACATACCAACATGTGGATTTAGCTAAAATCGTTGAGCAAAGGCACACATAAATGTCTTTTTACATTTTCCAAAGATACTCAAGCTTAAACATTTTACTTGTGACAACAGCAGGCAATCCCCACTTCCTCCTTTAATCACATATATATATATATATATATATCTCGTCTTCTAGTCTAGTCAAGAAAGATCATGGATATTTACTTCATCAGAAGCAAGGCAAATGGTATTATTTTACTCATGGTCCCATCTCAAGCTCAGATATTCTAAAGCACTTTTCTTGTTCATTTTTATCTGCTTTACACAAATTTTGACTTTATATCCACTGATAAGTTACGAGATGGGTGGATATTCTTTATACGAACTACAATTGAGAGGAATTCCATGATGAGAAACCACTGTGAAACAGGAGAAGAATAGAGGGTTAGAGTTTAGACGAACTACAATTGGGAGGAATTCCATGATGAGAAACCACTGTGATACTCAGAAACAGGAGAAGAATAAAGGGTTAGAGTTTGTGTTTAAGGGTTTCAGGTAAGGGAAGGGGTACGAGTTGGGTCAGGGTTAGAGTTAAATTTCTTGATCTATATTGGACTTGTTTGGGAGGTCGATTTATGAAAGTCCTTAGTATTCCTTACAATTGGACCAAATGTATACTAGTAGTAATATTTGACTTGTTTTTAACAATATGGAGGGGGGGGGGGGGGGATGGCATGCTCCGCTGGCTTAAAAAAAATCTGGTCCCCCAAAAGCCCCCCCCCCCCCAGGTATTTCACCATTTGATGTTTTACACTTTAGTTTATAATATCTTCTTGAAAATAGTTGATTTGTGAGGGTTTTTGTGGCCATGTGGTTGATCTGCCACAAAAGTTACTGCAGTGAATTAGTTCCCAAAACAGTGCATCTGCAAGCGGGTCTAAAGGTAAAAATTTACCAGCAAATGCCATAGAATGACTCCACACACCCAAAACCTGACGAGAGCCTGATTCCATCACGTCACGACACATATTTTAATGGTAAAAATATTGCCATGCTATTCAGTACTATTATAGTGTGGTCAAAAATTTGTGACGTAACTTATCCTCAAGTATCTTTTTAAAGGGTGAATCAATGTTAGATCCATATTTTGCATAGCAGTGTATCAATTGCCTTTACTTAAAATTAAAATTTTCCACAACAATGGAGGCTAGTTTAAAAAACTTATCTTCATTAATTTATATATATATATATATTTTATATATATTCAGGGGCGGCTCGTGGGGCTAAAAAGTGGGCGGGCACAATTAAGCTATGGCAGGTTGAAGATAGTCAAGGGCATAGTAAATTGATTGTCGTTTTGATTTCTAGAACTAAATCTGTTTGTTAGCTTAACATCAGCTTCTTCATCCTGCATTGGAATTGAATACTCAAGTAATAAATTTCACCACTCCACTACGAAACCATTCAAAGTTACAACTCACATGACGCAGGACGATGACTTAACTCTTTTCCTACCAGGCCAAAATCCACCACTGGCCCAGGGCTTTTCCCTGACCTATTTTTACGTCCCTACCCCACCACAGGAAAATGTCAAAACATCCAAATCACGGTGTCACTTTTTGCCCGATTCTGTTACCTTTAGTTAGCGTGACTCAGCAGCCCGTCGGAGCTCCCCGGCTCGGGGTCACGGGGTTAATGAGCCCTGAAGCGACTTTGCCGGTGTCGGTTAGAAAGTTCGCATTTTTGACTATGTTTAACACGATATAACTTCTTCCCCGTCCCGCACAGCAAACCATTACACGAATGTACTAAAAGCTCAATGTTTTGAGATTTATTCTGCGATAGAATGGTTAATTTCTGTGCCTTAGTTTTTGTTTTAGACAAGTGTTTGTAGAGTACCCAATTTGTCTTATTTTAGTTACAAACTTATGAATAAATGGTTGTTAATTTTTAAAAAGCACGACAGATCTGTCCAAAATCCGAGTTAAACTGACTATGTGACTATGAATATCATGTCTTTTACCAAGAGAAATCTTAAATCTGCGCGAGTAGTAATAGTAAAGTTATAAGAGAAGAAAGATGCACATCTGCATTTTTTAACTAAAGATGATTAGCGTTGTTAGCTCTTATTTTACTGTCAAACAAGAGAAAGTTACTCTGTGGTTGTTCATGAATCATGCTGTGTCTGTGGCAGCCTGCATACAACTAAAAAGATATAATATAAGCCATTAAAGAAATCCACAAAACCGTGTAAATACATGTAAACTTCTTGTATGGAATAGAAATAAAGACAGCTAACACATTCATTCTTAGTTTTTGTGTCGGAAATAAGCGCGGACATAATTATGAATGTAAAGAAATCAGTCACAATGTCAGTTATTGCAAAAGGTCATAGAAACGAAAAATAAAGCTGGAAAAGTCTGGTGCTGATTCAGTGTCCCTGGAAAGCTAGAAATTATTCTTATAACCCAATTACAAGCAGACATCCCTATTATTCACTCAACTTACAAAACCTAGACTTAGCGTTTTAAGAAAAGTAAGGAATTTCGGAAGTGTAACAGATACTGTTCGTGTATTACATTGAAGATGTATTCTGGCTCTAAAATTGATTTGTACTTTTCACAGAGAAACTTCATGGTAACTTTTATACGCTTTCGAGAAAATATGCGAATATTAACGATTATATTAGACACATAAAGTTGTATTTGGAGGAATTACTTCATAGCAAACTGTGTGCCCGATGGATAAAGTTGCAAAATTACAGCTTTCCATTATATGCGCAGATACCATCTTTTCTGCGTATCTGCACTAATGCTAATGCTATGTCGTTCGAGGCCTTTTTTTATATTGATTTTTTTTCATTCACACTAGTCCAAAAAAAAATTGCAATTTAGCATTGCCAACTCCAGCGCGTCTAACGAAATAACCAGACAAGTTACAATGTCCGTTCTTTTTTGAGTCTCAAGAGCAGAAATGCATGCTTTGGGTGCACTAAATGAGAATTACCATAAATACAAGGATGCACCTAAAATTATAAGTTGAAAAGTACCAAAAATTATGTTGGCCCAGACAGAGCGGCGACAGGGAGCTGACCCCCGTGACCTCGACGTGATAAGGCACCCGGCGGGGAACCCCCCGCGACAACTAAAATTCCACTGCCAGAGCGCCAAGGAGATTAAAAGTAATGGAGGATGCTCTGTGGGCGGCACCGCACGCCTGATAGTGATAGGAGCCCTCTCTCGCGGCGGAACTGTGGGCTACCTGTGCTGCGCAAATGCCCGACTCAGGCACTGAAATCTAGATAAGAAAGAAGGTTTTATTCCGAGGTCCTTGAGATTAGGCAAGTCAATTAGTAAAAATGCCTTGCATCTGTGTTGTATTTAAGTGTAAGAACCGATATGATGCTGCAGTGGACCGAAGTTTTCACAGTTAAGTTGTTTTCCTTTAAAAAAATTTGAATGAAAGTGTTTCAATGCCCCCAGCAACACAACTTAAATCATTAATATTCATAAGAGGCTGGCTCCGGCGCTACATGCCAAGGCCAACCCAGGCTGAAAGGGATACAACACCCCAGCACAAAGACCGAGATACTCAATTTTTAAAAAGTATTCTTATTCATAAATATAAATAATTATTAGGTGTATATATATATTTAATTATTATATGTGTGTATGTACATACATATTATACATTTTAATTAAATATATTGCTTTCCTTTGTGTGTGCAAATTAGATGCTACTGTAGTCTAAATGTAGATATCTAGAGGCTCCATTAGAATATGAAATCAATACTCAACAACAATAATGATGGATATTTTCTATGTTAAAGAAACACCAAACCATATCAGATGAGGGGAGAGGATAGGGTGGGGTGGATAAGACTTAGAGTCTTGTTAGATAGAACGAATCTCGGTTTAATTCTATTGTCATAGTCTTCACCTAAGATCCCACAATCAATAATTCCGGTTCACTTAAGATTCTGCTGCTAAAAAATAAACCAAACAGAGCAACAACAAATTTTACTACACAAGAGTCATCACTAAGATAAATTATCCCCCCCCCCCCCCCCCCCAGGAGTGTAATAAGGGACTAAAAACGCTGCTCTCTATATCATACTTTACTGAACAAAACAAAAAACACTTCAAAGGTTATCCACGCTCATGCATGCGATCACACCTCCAAGGATGCTGTTATCTCTTTTTTTTTTTTTTTAATATTTGAAATCATTGTGCGCTACACTTTGTGAAAAAAAGGAAACAAAATTATTGTAATCAATAATATGATTATTTATAGACCAAGACATACTGTTAGCAATCAAATAAAGCTGGCATCGACCCTCTTTTGTGTCCGCTATTCCTTACACATAAAGTTAGTTATGGCACACGCCTAGAATCATGCAATCATACATCTTAAATTCAGTTTTAAAGTATATTTTTATTCATTTCTTATAATTAATATTTTAGCTCAAGATTATCTTTATAATTTGGTATGTTTGATAATTTTATGTTACTCGGACAAGTTTTTTTCTTATTTTACACATCTTTTTGATTTTTAAACTAGATTATAACATAAAACTCTTAAAGAATTGAACAGTCCGTATCACACACATAATTTATTTTTTTTCTCCCTGTCATTATCCGTCAGCCCGTCAGTTGATCACAATCTCTCTCTCTCTCTCTCTGTCTCTCTCTCTCTGTCTCTCACTGTCTCTCTCTCTGTCTCTCTCTCTCTCTCTCTGCCTGCCTGCCTGCCTGCCTGCCTCTCTCTGTCTGTCTGTCTGTCTGTCTGTCTGTCTGTCTGTCTGTCTGTCTGTCTGTCTCTCTCTCTCTCTCTCTCTCTCTCTCTCTCTCTCTCTCTCTCTCTCTCTCTCTCTTTTTCTTTCTCTCTCTCTCTCTTTTATTTAATTTTTCCCATTCTCCTTCCTCCCTTCCCAAGGCCCGCCCCTCCTCTTTCATCCCAGCCCCATCCCCTCTTCCTTGCGAGCATTCCCCACCCTGCCAACCCCCACAACGTGGCCCAGCCCGATGAAATTCTATATAAAGAAATGCCACAGTTCGTGATTTAGCCCACAGTCGGCCGCCATATTTGACCCCCACCGCCGCCTACTGCTCGTGGCGTTGCGAAGAGAGAGAGGAAGCTCCATTAGTTCTAAACTCAATGCAGTGCGCCGAGAAATAAACACACACAAACCATATCTTATGGCCCATCAAACTGAAGGTTAAAAAATAATCTATCAGATGGTGATACAATATTGAAGATTTATTCCAATTATATTACTTTGGGGGTTCTAAAAGTGATTATGCAATATTGAAGGTGTCGTATGAAATTAACAATTTTCCAGCTTTGAAAGGTCATTTATATAACTAAAAAAGTACAACAACAGCATCATTCAAACTTCCCAGGTAGGTTGCCTCAAGTAATGCGAAGAAATGCTGAAAGTTATGTAAGTGTACCTAATATAGTAGTGAAAGTATGAGACATATACTGAAGTCAGGGGAGCACTTATTTTCCTCATATTTATGTTTCGAAGGGGACAAAAAAAGCGCTGAAATGACTAAAAATCGTCTGCCAATGCAATATTTTCTTTCGTATCTGCTAACAGGAAGTCGAGAACGAGGAAGAAGTAGAAGCTAACAGGAAGTCTATTCTATTATTTTGAAAACGTGGATCGGCTGAGAATTTTGTATCTTTTCATTACTGGATTGGAATAGATAGCGAGCCACTCGAGCCGTATTTTGCGGGTCTCGATCCAGCGAGGCCAGGTCCGCGAGCCGCAAAATGCGGCTCGTGGTAGGGAAAGTGTTAAGCATGTCACGTTCACCTCCCTCGGGTTCACGGTAAAAGAGTCGCTTAAAATAGTGGCAAGAAAATGAACCAATCACAATTCACATGAGCACTCCGCTGAATTGTTCCGGGGATCACATAATTTGGCATAGAATGTGTGTGTCTATCACAGAGAGTGTGCAGTCTATCGCATTTATTTTTAGACTGCCTGCAGTGGGCTATGTTTCGTGGGTGCACATTTGAGATGTGCCGCCTTAAAAAATTAAAGTACCGCTAAACTCGCTACGAGTGTCGTTATCGCTTGAGTTATCCCAAATACCGATTTATAGGTCAGGTTACCACTGTTGAATATCATGTTTAGTTTAAGCGAGTGGACTTAGGCATGGCATAGTAGATGTTTTACGGCGCTTTTGACACAGAAATGACAGTTAAGGACCTTGTTTTGAAATAATATTTATTGGCTAGTGTTTGTTTCTGACTTCTTTTATTTCATGTTTGAGGATGCTTTTCATACAGAACATTAAAAAATTTTGGGCGGCACTGCACGACTATTCTCTATGGACGAATATTATATATATACATATCTATAAAGGTATAAAATTCTACAAAATATCCTTCGCAGAGAAACTGGAACTGTTCCCAGCACCGCTTCTCATACACATTTTGCTTACGCATGGCTTTGTCAGTCGTCACAGCTCACCAATGACAATTTTTGGTGTCAAAACCAGTTACAAGAAATTAATTTTATAGCAACACTTTTGCACTAAAAGTTCTCAAAATATGCGTTCAATAAAGATTCTTGCGATAAGAAAAAAATGACGGACTTGTTTTAAAAGCGATATTGACCCATCTAAACATTTTAAAATCAGTAAGGCCCATATATTAGAGACTACCCACTGGGATTTTTTTACGAAGTGACTATTTCTCAGAACGCTCTGGTAAATAAACCTAATCTCTATATTTTCTCCGAACGGTTTCTGTTCTTGAAATTTTTGGTTATTAGTTATTTGGGGGAGTTCGGCGTCATCTTTCATTCTGCCATTCTCTCATTCTGCGAGAACTGGGAAGAATTGCTTTTTATGCATTGAATTCAATTTCCAGAGCTGAAAGATTTTTAGCATGTCTGATTATTCAGATACTTCAATTGTGGTTGGGGCAAAGTTCCTGATACTTCATTTGGAAATGCGTTCAAAAGGTAGTGCGAGAAAACAAGACTGCTCGACTTTGGCAGTAATTTTCGCAGTCACCCCTAAAACAAAGACTAAAAAAAAAAAACCCTCACGCCCTCCCCTCCCCCCCGGCCACCTCCGTTCAGACCTTACACACACACACACACACACACACACACACACACACACACCCAAACACACACATGCACACACACACACACGGGCCACTCCATTCACATATGACCAAAAAATCTCGAGACCGGAAAAGAGTTCAAGTTTAATTATTTTCCCCGAGCGTTCAGAGAAATAGAGCCAACCATTTTTTTATTAGTAGGGCCTGGCCTATATTAAAATTTATAAAGAATTTTTCTAGAATAGAGCTACCAGGTGTATAAAAAAATATTGATCAGTTCAGATACAAATTGATTAAAGGTAAAGGCCTCCTAGACTATTCTCGCCCCAGTGGGCGTTCACCGTTATAACCAAGGCCAACCAGTGAAGCATTCACCCTGAACCACAGAATTCTACACTGTGATAACAGAATTATAGAATTCTGTGCTGTGAACAAACGTTCTAGATCTATTATTACTGTTAGTGTTAGTGTTAGCCTAAAAGTGTGCAATTTTGTCTTGGAGAAAGAGAGAGAGAGAGTGAGTAGCGCGAGAACTTCGAGGCAAAACAAAATGGCGACCCGCATAGTTCGGCTCGATTCGGAAAGTTAAATAGCCGTAGCATCGTTGTAGACAACCAAATTAATTTAGTTTTCTTTTTTAACATTGTTTTGATCAATTTGATCGTCCACACCGATAGACAGTATTCAGAAAGAGACAGAGAGAGAGAGAAGGGGGAGAAGTAGATCTGCCGTCGTAAGGGAAAACAACGAATGGTCAAAATTTTTCGATTTTTGTATTTTTACATATTTCATAGAGTATTTAATTCTACATCTGATGGTGTAAAAATTTTGGTCATATCCTAATCCGTTGTTGCGTAATTGAAAGTTCGTCGTTTTCCCTTACACTGGCGAGCTCCGAGCCAGGGCTCAGTGTAAGGGAGAACGACGAATGGTCGATCGGTCAAGGATCACTGCTCGTTCGGCGTTGTCCCCTGGTCTCTGCCATTGGGCAAATTCGGCATGGCGACGAATGACAATTGGTCACTGTTGCGTCAGTACAAACATACTAGGTTTTTTTCAAACAAACACAACACCACCCCTCCCCCGGAGTGCCGTCAACCAGGTTTATAAAAATGTATCACTTAGTGTGTCTTTCTGTCTGTCTTCAGGTATTACGCCTATGCTGATTGTGTGAATTGAGAAGAGCAGGTGGGAGAGAGGGGAAAACGGATGGGAACAGGGGGAAAGGGGTGGGAATGGGAGGGTCAAAAATGTATTTAGGGAGAAATTATTAAGACTGCATATTAGCGTCTGCCAGATGTTCACAGACTAACGTCATTTTGTTTGCTGTCCAGTCATTTGACATACCAAATCCCAACGATGGTTATAGTGCCGCAATTTGTCTAGCACATGTCACTGGTCGACATCCTAGAATTACCAAGCAATTAATGACACTGCTTTATGAGAGTAAATTTCTTTGTCCAACTTAAAAAGTGGACGTATTGTGGCGACACTTATTCTTGCTTTACGATTTTTTATGACTTGATGGACGTTACGATCGAGTATAATAATGTCTTGCAGATTCAAACTGTCCTTGTCGATCTCTACTTTGTGGTATGTTTTCCGATCAACTGAATCCTTTATTAAATACAAAGCGTCGCATTACCTCTCCCGTAAGCGTTTGTGATACAGTCTTGTCAGATTGTTACATTTTTTACGAGAAAGTTTGACTTGGCAATGATCTGATCGTTATTGACATTGTAACATTGTTGATCCCTTTGGTCGTGCAGGGAAAATTTTGCAATTAGCGAAAAAAAAAGTAAAACTCGCTTCTGAAGAGAATATATGCAATAAAGAGATATCATGGAGATCACACTTTTGTTCCGAATGAGACAGTTTTAAATCAAGCTGTTGAAAATGTGCGCACATCTGATCTGTACTCTGACTGTGTAGTATTTAACCAAGCGAGGAAGGCAAACGAAGGACGTTTATCCCAGTTACAGTTGGGATATAACAAACACCTAACTATACGTATAATAGCTAGTTTGTATATACGTCTTAATTTTATTTGTAGTAACCAGTACACAGTCATTACTGTCAATAATGCGTCACAACTGACCATCGCCTACTCCCATAACGTTCACGAGTGTAAAGGAGAACGACGAACCGTACCATTCGTCGTTTCCGCGTACATCGCAAGGCTCACCTACGGGTGCGCAGTGTAAAGGAGAACGACGAATGTCGAATAACTTTGCTACTTTTTAACCTAAACCATTCAAACTTTAGAAACTGCTTTATGAACACCTCAGTCAGATATCTGGTGAATTACAGCTTAAAAGAGTGAAAAATAGAAGAGTTATAAAGTGAAAACAGTTTTTGCCTCTCCTGAAAAATTTGCCTTGCTACCTCCGCAGGACCATTCGTCGTTTTCCCTTATGACGGCAGAGATCTTGCGAGAACTTCTGGGCAAAACAAAATGGCGACCCGCGTAGTTCGGCTCGATTCGAAAAGTGAAATAGCCATAGCATCTTTGAAGACGATCAAATTAGCTTACTTTTGTGCTATAAATGTAATTTTTTCTTGGCTTTTATCAATTTGATCATCCACACCAATAGACAGTATTCCAAAATGAGGAAAAACAGGTCTTGTTTCACACTGGGTGAGAATAGCCTACACTGGCAAGTCTCACCCGGGGTGAGAGGTAGATCGTATATTCTCACCCCGGTGAGAATAGCCACTGTGCAAAAGCTGGAGAGTTCGATAGTTGAGGAGATATTTGACAATAAATAATGTAATAAATAATCGAAGTGGCTAGCCGTACTTAAGTACGGCTAGACTGCAAGTCTAGCCGTACTTAGATCTAGGTTTGGCCCTATCGACTCAAGCCTGTTAAGTACACAGGTCTCATTAGATCTAGATCTAGATCTAGTAATTATTCAGGTTCAAATGCATGCAAGTCAGTAAGGCACCTTTTTGTTTTGTCTGAAATACAAATACTTTAGGCATTGCAAACTAAAAATTTCATTTACAATTTAGCCATCAATATTAAGTACGGCTAGCCTGACAGTCTAGCCGTACTTATCTTAGGCCCTATTAACATTAGAAAACAGGAGGTTTAAAATACATGCACTGTCATTTAGGCACCTGGTTTCGTCTCAAATACAAATACTTTAGGTACTGCACACTAAAAAGTATATTTACAATTCAGTAGGCCTATTTTTTGTTAAATGGTCAGTCTAGCCATCATATTAAGAATAAGTACGGCTAGACTGCCAGTCTAGCCGTCATTAAGTACGGCTAGCCTCTTCCTAAATAATAAGTTCTCTTGAATTTTCGACCGCACTGCATGTAGGCCCAATAGATAGCAGTAAATTTTGTTAATCAGAACGAGAAACTTACAGTTGATCGTGGCTACAGAGCAAGACTAGAACGACATCGATGTTCGACAGGTCACTTTCGTTCGTCTTCTATCACTCTGTTCTTCAATCACTGTGCGTTGCGTGCTCCTGCACTGCTCAGTCTTCGAAGTCTGAGACAGACCTTTCTGGAAACTTTTCACTGCAAGTCACGTCGAAAGTTTTCTTGAGAGCCCGACAGCCAAAAACTGCAAGCAATGGGCCTAATGCAACCGGGCGGGTTGATCTTCGGCTTGAATATAATGTCCTCCTCTGACATATAGGCTAGGTCAATCTAGCCTGGCCTAGACAAGGCTAGCCTAGATCAAGATACCTGCATTCTCTTACCCTGCAAGCTGTTGTGCGCAGTGCGCAGAAGACTGCGCTGCGTACTGCGTACCAAACGAGATTTCCCAAGAAAACATGTTCTTGACCCATAGATCTAATAATAGCCTAGTGTTGTAGAGGCCGGATCGGGAAAACCACGAATTACATTTTCGATAAAAATAGATGACATGGGCTATTTAGAGCCAAGACGGATTAATCCGGATTAGAGTTAGTCTTCGGTAGTGCTGGGCGGCTAGGTTACCGATTATTGAAAGCTAGGAATAGTAGATTAGTAGGAACCCCAATTACTTACTTTCTAATGATGTGATTTCCCCCGATGGTTACCTGGTTGGCTCCAAACATCTTCAGGATTTAGGATAACCATGATTTAGGAACACTAAGAAGCATCAATTTTAATTTTTCAAAAATAAATTCTTTCTTTAAAAAGCAGAAGATTTTAATGATAAAAGTAACTGGCAACCGTTGGTTACTTCCGTAGCTTTAATCGAGGGAATCGGTTCTGGAATCGACTCTTCGCCCTGCTCTAGTCTTCGGTCTCTGGGCTTTGACCAAAGAGCAAGGAGATTAAAAGTAATGGAGGATGCTCTGTGGGCGGCACCGCACGCCTGATAGTGATAGGAGCCCTCTCTCGCGGCGGAACCGTGGGCTACCTGTGCTGCGCGATTGCCCGACTAAGGCACTGAAATCTAGATAAGAAAGAAGGTTTTATTCCGAGGTCCTTCAGATTAGGCAAGTCAATTAGTAAAAATGCCTTGCATCTGTGTTGTATTTAAGTGTAAGAACCGATATGATGCTGCAGTGGACCAAAGTTTTCACAGTTAAGTTGTTTCCCTTTTTAAAAATTTGAATGAAAGTGTTTTTATGCCCCCAGCAACACAATTTAAATCATTAATTCATAAGAGGCTGGCCCCGGCGCTTACATGCCAATGCCAACCCAGGCTGAAAGGGATACAACACCCCAGCAGAAAGACTGAGATACTCAATTTTTAAAAAGTATTCTTATTCATAAATATATATATATATATATATATATATATATATATATATATATATATAATTATTATGTGTGTGTATGTATATACACATTATACATTTTAATTAAAGATATTGCTTTCCTTTGTGTGTGCAAATTGGATGCTACTGTAGTCTAAATGTAGATATCTAGAGGCTCCATTAGAACATGAAATCAATACTCAACAACAATAATGATGAATATTTTCTATGTTAAAGAAACACCAAACCATATCAGATGAGGGGAGAGGGTAGGGTGGGGTGGATAAGAGTTTGAGTCTTGCTAGATAGAACTATACTCGGTTTAATTATATTGTTGTAGTCTTCACTTAAGATCCCACAATCAATAATTCCGGTTCACTTAAGATTCTGCTGTTAAAAAATAAACTAAACAAAGCAACAACAAATTTTTTACTACACAAGAGTCATCACTAAGATAAATTATCCCCCTCTGGAGTGTAATAAGGGACTAAAAACGCTGCTCTCCATATCATACTTTACTGAACAAACAAAAAAACCCTTCAAAGGTTATCCACCCTCATGCATGCGATCACACCTCCAAGGGTGCTGTTATCTCTCTTTTTTTTTTTATATTTGAAATCATTGTGCGCTCCACTTTGTGAAAACCAGGAAACAAAATTATTGTGATCAATAAAATTGTTTATAGACCAAGACATACTGTTAGCAATTAGATAAAGCAAACATCGACACTCTTTTGTGTCCGCTATTCCTTACACATAAAGTTAGTTATGGCACACGCCTAGAATCATGCAATCGCAATACCGGTATCTTAAATTCAGTTTAAAAGTATATTTTTATCCATTTCATATAATTAAATATTTTAGCATCTTGAAAGATTATCTTTATAATTTGGTATGTTTGATAATTTTATGTTACTCTGACAAGTTTTCTTCTTATTTTACACATCTTTTTTTTATTTTTAAACTAGATTATAACTTAAAACTCTTAAAGAATTGAACAGTCCGTATCCCGCACATAATTTTTTTTTTCTCCCTGTCATTATCCGTCAGCCCGTCAGTTGATCACAATCTCTCTCTCTCTCTCTCTCTCTCTCTCTCTCTCTCTCTCTCTCTCTCTCTTTTTTAAATTTAATTTTTCCCATTCTCCTTCGTCCCTTCCCAAGGCCCGCCCCTCCTCTTTCATCCCAGCCCCATCCCCTCTTCCTTGCGTGCATTCCCCCACCCCGCCGCCCCCACAACGTGGCCCAGCCCGATAAGATTCTATAAAAAGAAACGCCCCAGTTTGTGATTTAGCCCACACTCGGTCGCCATATTTGATCCCCACCGCGGCGTACTGCTCGCGGCGCCGCGAAGAGAGAGAGGAGGCTCCATTAGTTCTAAACTCCTTGACTTGGATACAACTTATTCGTACAAGAATGTTATTATAAAGCTTGAACCTGTGATAAATACACACTAAAATGCTATACTGAAAGTGTAACGACTGACCACACATTCTGTACAAATAGAAGGAGGGAAAAAATAAATGTTTTCAGCTCTTTAGTTTTAATAGTGCTTACTCGTGAAAACCAGCCGCAAAAAAACCTTGAATCTGTAAAAAAATTCTAACAATGTATTGGTTGTTAAGACAAGGCATACACAAAGACTAGCAGATTATAACCATTTATAAGAGTGTAACGACCAACCTCGCAATTTACACAAATAGTATAGAGAAACAAGGACAAAAGATGATTTCAGCTTTAGAGAGTGCCTATAGACTTGGATAAAGCTTATTCGTACCAAAATGTTATTATAAAGAATGAAACTGTGAAAACGGCTAGACCTGCTCAAAAACTACAAGTTTATAACAGTTACAGAAAGTGTAACGACTGACCACACAAATCGTACAAATAGTTGGAGAAAGAAGAACAAAGGATGATTTCAGCTTTTTACAGCACAAATATGCTTTTATAGAGCTTAGTCGTGCTAAACACACAGTGTAAACCCTCGAACCTCTGGTAAAACACAAACTTGTATTGTTTGTTACAACTAGGCATACAAAAAGACTCACAGATTATAACAATTACTAAAAGTGTAACGACCCATCACATAATTTACACAAATAGCAGGAGAAACACGAAATAAAGATGATTCCAGCTTTAAAAAAGCACGTTTCGACTTAAAAAGAGTTTATCTGTGCTCATATTTTATTATAAAGCTTGAACCTGAGAAAACACACAACAATGTATTGGCCTGCACAAAAACTACAAGTTACTACAACCTGCACAAAAACTACAAATACTGAAAGTATAACGACTGACGGCGCAATTTACACAGATAGTAGGAAAATCACGAAATGAAAATGCTTTTTAACTTTAAAGAGCATGTATATACTTGGATAGCATTTAGCCGTACAAAAATTGTATCATAATATTGCAACCTGTGATGAAACTCAGTAATACATCCGTTGTCCCAACAAGGCCTGAACAAAAACAACTAGTTTATAACAATTACTGAATATGTAACGACCGACCACAAATTGCACAAATAGTTGGAAAACCAAGTACATAAGATGACTTTAGGTTTTTAGAGCAAAAATAATATGCTTTTAAAGAACTTAGTCGTGCAAAACAACCATGTAAATATCTCAAAATTCTGGAAACACACAACAATGGGGCATACACAAAGACTCGTATATTATAACCATTACTAATGTGTAACAAACGACCTCAGATTTCCCACAAATAGCCGGAGAAACACGAATAATGGTGCTTCTAGTTTCAAAGAGCGTCTATAGACCTGGATAGAGCTTGTTTATGCAAACATCTTATTATAAAGCTTGAACCTGTGAAAAATACAATAATCTATTGATTGCACAAAATCTACTAGTTTATAACCAGAACTGAAAGTGTAACGATCAACCATACATTTTGTTCAAATAGGACGTTTTCAGCTTTACAGACCACAAATGTGCTTATATAGAGTTTAGTCGCGCAAAGCAGCCATGTACAGCCTCGAACCTGTGATAAAACTCAGCAATGTATTGGTCGTTACCACAAGGCATAAACAAAGACTAACAGATTTGAACCATTAATAACAGTGTAACGACCGACCACACAAGTCAAGGAAGTATTACGAGAAACATGAAATAAAGATTAATTCAGCTTTTTATAACATAAATATGCTTTTAGAGAGCTTTATCGTCTCAAACACCCATGTCAAGCCTGGAAACTCAGGTAACAGACAACGATGTATTGGTTGTAATAACTTGGCATAAACAAAGACTGGCAGATTAAAACTTTAACAAAAAGTGTTAGGACAGACCCCAAAATTTACATAAATAGGAGAAGAAAAACGAAATAATGATGCTTCGAGCTTTATAGAGCACGTTTCGACTTAGACTGAACTCATTCGTGCAAAAACGTTATTATAAACCTCAAACGTGTGTTTAAACACAACAATGCCTTGGTTGTCACTGCGAGGAGTGCACAAAAAAACTATTACTTTATAACCATTACTCAAAGTGTAAATACCGTTCACACAATTGTTCAATAAATAGTAGGAAAAAACAAGAAAACAATAAGCTTTCAGCTAAAAAAAAACCCAGATAATATCTTTTTATAGAGATTAGTCATACAAAACAGCCAATCAATTAAAACCTCGAATCTGTGGTAAAACACAACAACAATTTGGTTTTTACAACAAGATATACACAAAGACTAGCGGATTATAATCATTACTAAAAAGTGTAACGACCGACCATACAATTTGCAAAGATGGTAGGAGAGACAAAATAAAAATACCCTCATCTTTGAAGAGCTTGTATAGACTTGGGCCTATGCACGTCCGTCTGTATGGTGGACTAACCGCGTTTATCCCCTCTAGGGGCATTTAGGCTGGAAAAATCTGTATGAACGTCAATCTGGTTAGCCTATCCTATATGGATTTTCGCGTTTAAAGTTATCACACCTGTGGGGGTCCGAGAGCGGGCCTAAACGCGCTTTAATGTGGCTGCACTTCTGTTTTTCCCAGTACTACAGCGGTGTCTTGTACGAAGATAGAGGATTTTTAGGGCTCGTACTAATCTCTTCGACACGTACGATGGTAGCGAAGTATTTTGTAGGTTTCGATTTCACTGCTTGGTTCCCCGAAACTGTCGAAGCCGGGAAAACTGTTGTTATCTTCCTCTGCAAAGAGCCATTCAAGAACATTCTCTGGAATTATGTGAATAAAAGTAACATAAAATATAAATAGACCAGGCCGAGGGTATTCCTTGGATCTTGATATGTTTTCTTCTCTCAGCATTTGCGATATAAGTGATGAGTACTTTTTAAAGGTTTCTTCAAGATAACATCGAAACGTAGGACATATATGTCCTAAACCACGGGAATTGACATGTTCTTATGCGCAGTAGAATTGTAAATTGACTGATTTATCAATGTCATGCTCATACTGTGCCAGAACAACACATGGGGAACTGCTGCTTTTCTTTCCTCGTCCTTACTATCGTCCAGCAGACCACAGAACACCCAGAAACATTTCAGCTTCCCGGGAAGCATACAGTGCAAGCAGCTCAAACACTAACAAACTGACAAATCTTTCATTGTCTAAAGCTGCATACTCAATCTCACCTGGGTAAAGTGGGGAAAATTCGTGTAAAGTGCCTTTCACTTTCACAAGGACACAACATCAGGTCCGCGGCTCGAACCCCCCAAACTCGCAACCTCACGATTACGAGTCCGGTACCCTAACTACTGGGCCACCGACGGTACACTGTAATTCAATATCAATTAATTTATTTCACCTTTAAATGATTAGAAAATTTGAAAGATATTATTAAGAATCATACTGATGTGACATCATTTTGAAAAAAGTACTTAATAAAAATTATGTTTAGTTTTGGTTACTGTCAGGGAAAACGGGGTGTTTTTTTCTGTCCCGTTAGTTACAGAAAGTTAACACGTCACAGAATGTGCATAAAGTACACCCCCCCCCTCCCATAAATAACTGTTCGACTGGTCCAAAAGGGATCTTGTATTGCCTTACTAAACTGGTCCAATGGGAACGCACTCGTGATCGTGTGCGCGTGGACTATCAACATAATAACACACACACACACACACACACACACACACACACACA
>NW_004797464.1:57691-60180 GCF_000002075.1 Aplysia californica | reverse complement strand
AGGAGGAGGAGGAGGAGGAGGAGGAGGAGGAGGCCCTACATAACATCAGTAAAATGTTAACAATAACAAATACGGTAACAATATCAACAATAACAACTACAGTTACATTAATTCTACTCAATGCTAATTGCCCACCTAAGGTTAAAAAGACTGAAAATTACAATCTACTCTTCAATAACCGAAACTATATGATCTATATACTATGATTTATCGAAATAATAGACATAAAACTACGTAATACTGATAATAACAGTGTACTACTTCTTTCTGCAGGGTGGAAGGCAAGAGATTGCAGTTTTCAAAGATACGTGTGTTTCTAAGGATCGCAACTTTAAAATATCGTGTAGAATTGTTAGTAGACCTACTACTGTTTATACAATTAAAGCAAAAATTCTTTGGCTTTTTTTTTTTACGTCTAGCAGAACGTATTACATGTAATGTCACCCCTCTTCAAAAAAAAAGGAAAACAAACAAACACCCCCGTTTCTAACCCCCTCCACCCAATCCCTGCGATGGCAATATAAAGGTTGACCAGCACTGATCTTCACTATATTACTATCTTTATCAGGGTATTGTTCCCTTTCAATTGTTGTTGTTGCTTTTTTAACTGTGAATTTTGATTGTTGGCAACATAATGAAGACGAAAAGGCAGGATATACTGCGAAGAGCGAAAGACAGCTGTGTTGTGTGTCGCACAAATTGATGTGGCAAAACCGAAGGTTTCTCATGATAGATTTGACGACCAAAACCGCAATTAAAGGGCCCAAAACAAAATCGCGCCAAAGTCCAAATAATCAATTACAATATGTATTGGACCGTCGGCGTCTGTCGGATAATGGCTTTAAATTCGAAGGTTATATTCGAAGGTTCCATGTGGGATAGGTGTTAAATGCGAAGGTTCCTGGGCTGACTTTCCTGTACCGATTAAATTTTGATAACCTATTATTCACAACACTGGAGTCAATGAGAAAGGAAAAAAAAAAGAGTGAAAAGGCGCCAGGCTATGAGCTGCAGTGAGTTTACAAAAGCAAAAGCAAATTTTATGAAGGCTTAAGTCAACAGATAGCCTTTTTTTGTGAAAACTTGAAGAGAATGAGTGTTACGCTGTTTGTTTTTTTCTACATTCGACCAAAGCTGAACCAGGATTCAGTCTTGTTGTCATGTTTTCATTTATTTACATTCTTATTGTGATTTTTAAAGAAGAAAACCTGGTAAAAAGTAGACCCCCCCCCTCGACGTAGATCTAGTTAACAATATCTGGACGCTTCCTCAGAATTCCAAAATTTTGTCTGACATTTTTGTCTGTTTTGAGTTACTAAGACCTTCAGATCACAAACCAAATATTCTCTCAGCTCTATCAAATTCGTAAGGTTATACGGAGTCGTTTTCAAGATGTTCAAAGAATTGCATTCGAAAAAGCTTGACACGTTGTGAAACTCAAAATCTTTGACGTCAAATTTCTAAAAACTGAGTACTGAGCAGAAAGAACTTTGTAATTCTGAGCTAAGGTGGTGCCTTCTCGGAGTCACAGCAAGGTCGCAGGAGCAAGAGCAGGAACAGGAAACAGTGGCCTTGAGGTTGTCCTGGTGTTCAAAGACATTGAGGGCCCACCATTAACTAAAATGGTATCACAAGAAGAAGAGAGGATAGCCCTGGTTGGATAGAATCCCCAAAAGAGCATTGTTAACTTGGGTTGTTTTTGGGACATTGACTTGACCCTATCGGGGATGGGCGTTAGATTTTAAGGTTCCACGTGAGATGGGCCTTAAATTCGAAGGTTCCACCCAAGTGACGACGTTAACTTCGAAGGTTCTACCACAGACAGGACGTTAAATTCGAAGGTACCACGCGAAATGGGCGTAAAATTCCAAGGTTCCACGTGAGACAGGACGTTCAATTCGAAGGTTCCCCCTGAGACAGGACGTTAAACTCGAAGGTTCCCCCTGAGATGGGCGTTCAATTCGAAAGTCCTACCTCTCGAAAAACCTTATAAAATTGAAAGGGCCTTTCACGTATTGCATACAAGGTATTGGGGAGTCCCGGGAACAGAAATAAATAAGCGGACTGTGATCGACACGAAGGGATGAGACGGGCTATACTTTACTTTGACCAAAACAAAGGAACATTGAGCAATGAAAGGAAACAAAGGGAGCGTCCATTAAGAGGTGCTTGGCCAGTAGCCGGCACTGTTTGTCTTTCTCCTGGCGAAGTTTCTAGATGGTTGAGTACGGCCCCAGGATGTGAGACTTCTCTCTGCGGATTCCTTGAATGGTGAACGCTGGCTTTTGCTTCTTAGGAGTGACCAGAGGGCTGTAGGCTGCAGGGCCAGGGTTCGATTCTATTTGGAACAATTACAAGCGGGGACGGGTTGAGGGTAAATAATGATCAAGGTTGGAAATGATGTAAGGGTGAGATGTGAGTGGTGTGTTGTGTGCACATGAGTATTTGTACGAGTGAGTGAGTGTGTGTGTATACAGGTATATATATAT
>NW_004797464.1:45440-57030 GCF_000002075.1 Aplysia californica | reverse complement strand
CCAGGAAGTTCTTTCGAGGTCAGAGTTCGCTGACGACACAAAGACCTTCCTGACGTCAGTGACTGCCAACGTGCTGGTCATCATGACAATCACCAGGCCCCAACAGCGGCACATTGCCGTGTATTCCCCGAACCGTGTGTACAGAGAGCAGGTGAGAGATAATAATAATAATAATAATAATAATAATAATGATAATAATAATAACAATGATAATAATAATAACAATGATAATAAATAATAATAATAATAATAATGATAATAATAATAATAATAATAATAATGATAATAATAATAATTGCATTTATATAGTGCGTATCCATGCTCCAGAGCATGCTCTATGCGCTTTACAACCATTATTACCCCAGCAGACCCTCTGAGAACACTCTGAAACATTCTCCGCTTCCGCGGAAGCATACAGTGCAAGCTGCAGATTTCACGCGCTCAAACACTATCAAACTGACAAGATCTTTCGCTGTCTACAGCCGGGTACCCATTTCCACCTGGGTGAAGTGAGGAAAATTTGTGCAAAGTGCCTTTCCCCAGGACACAACGTCGGGCCCCTGACGGGATTCGAACCCACGACCTTACGGTTGCGAGTCCGAGAGCCTAACCACTAGGCCACGGACGCCACATGAGATGTAATATGTAACATGAGAGATAGTATGTAACAGGAGATGTAATATGTAACATGAGAGATATAGCGTGTTACAAGAGATGTAATGTGTAACACGAGAGATATAGCGTGTTACAAGAGATGTAATGTGTAACACGAGAGATATAGCGTGTCACAAGAGATGTAATGTGTAACACGAGAGATATAGCGTGTTACAAGAGATGTAATGTGTAACACGAGAGATATAGCGTGTTACAAGAGATGTAATGTGTAACACGAGAGATATAGCGTGTTACAAGAGATGTAATGTGTAACACGAGAGATATAGCGTGTTACAAGAGATGTAATGTGTAACACGAGAGATATAGCGTGTTACAAGAGATGTAATGTGTAACACGAGAGATATAGCGTGTTACAAGAGATGTAATGTGTAACACGAGAGATATAGCGTGTTACAAGAGATGTAATGTGTAACACGAGAGATATAGCGTGTTACAAGAGATGTAATGTGTAACACGAGAGATATAGCGTGTTACAAGAGATGTAATATGTAACATGAGAGATAGTATGTAACACGAGATGTAATGTGAGAGATAGTATGTAACACGAGATGTAATGTGAGAGATAGTATGTAACACGAGATGTAATGTGAGAGATAGTATGTAACACGAGATGTAATGTGAGAGATAGTATGTAACACGAGATGTAATGTGAGAGATAGTATGTAACATGAGATGTAATGTGAGAGATAGTATGTAACACGAGATGTAATGTGAGAGATAGTATGTAACACGAGATGTAATGTGAGAGATAGTATGTAACACGAGATGTAATGTGAGAGATAGTATGTAACACGAGATGTAATGTGAGAGATAGTATGTAACACGAGATGTAATGTGAGAGATAGTATGTAACACGAGATGTAATGTGAGAGATAGTATGTAACACGAGATGTAATGTGAGAGATAGTATGTAACACGAGATGTAATGTGAGAGATAGTATGTAACACGAGATGTAATGTGAGAGATAGTATGTAACACGAGATGTAATGTGAGAGATAGTATGTGACACGAGATGTAATGTGAGAGATAGTATGTGACACGAGATGTAATGTGAGAGATAGTATGTGACACGAGATGTAATGTGAGAGATAGTATGTGACACGAGATGTAATGTGAGAGATAGTATGTAACACGAGATGTAATGTGAGAGATAGTATGTAACACGAGATGTAATGTGAGAGATAGTATGTGACACGAGATGTAATGTGAGAGATAGTATGTGACACGAGATGTAATGTGAGAGATAGTATGTGACACGAGATGTAATGTGAGAGATAGTATGTGACACGAGATGTAATGTGAGAGATAGTATGTAACACGAGATGTAATGTGAGAGATAGTATGTAACACGAGATGTAATGTGAGAGATAGTATGTAACACGAGATGTAATGTGTAACATGAGATTTAGTGTGTAACGCGACATAAGGTCGCTTTTAAGGACAAGCGGGCTGACCCAGATTTCGTGGATTTCCAGAATTCTTTACCTACACCAAAAGTGGGCATTGCCCTACTACCTAAAGGAGAAGTTTGGTTTCCTTGGTGTGTATATTTGTTTGGTTACTGAGAAAACTCTCCTTGTCTTTTAAAGAAACTGAACAAGGGTCCAAAAATTTCAACTTCGATTTTCTCGAAACAGCATTTTTCGGGATACCCCCCTTGTGCTTAAATAATAAAAGCGACCAAACCAGCAGTCTCACGTTTACGAGTCCGGTAACTAATAATAATGGTAATAATGATATAATAATAGTATAATAATGTAGGACCTACTACTGCTACTACTACTACTACTACTACTACTACTACTACTACTACTACTACTACTACTACTACTACTACTACTACTACTACTACTAGTACTACTACTACTACTACTACTACTACTACTACTACTACTACTACTAATAATAATAATAATAATAATAATAATAATAATAATAATATAGTAATGATAATAATAATTATTAAGATATGATAATGATAATATTTATAATAATTATATTAATAATTATAATAGTAATAATAATACTTGCATTTCTATATAGCCCATAACCACGTTCTTCTGCGTGCTCTATGCTCGTTACAACTATTGTTGCCCAGAAAGACCTGAGAACACTCACAGTGTATTGTGATTAGGCCCAGTTCTGTTCCCAAGAGGGGGAGACTTTTAATTAATTGAGTATCTCTTTCTCTCTCTCTCTCTTTCTCTCTCTCGCTCTCGCTCTCGCTCCCTCCCTCCCTCCCTCCTTCTCTCTCTCTCTCTCTCTCTCTCTCTCTCTCTCTCTCTCTCTCTCTCTCTCCCTCTCTCTCTCTCTCTCTCTCTCTCTCTCTCTCCCTCTCTCTCTCTATCTCTCTCTCTCTATCTCTCTCTTTCTGATGGGCTGTTGTATCCCTCTCAGGCCAGGGTGACCCAAACGTGCAAGATTGATGACTGCCTCCTTTTTATAAATCGTAATTGGTTGTTTTGAAGCACAAGGGGGCTATCCCGAAAAATGTTGTTTTGAGAAAATCGAAGGTAAAGTTTTTGCCCCATGTTCAGTTTCTTTAAAAGATAAGGAGAGTTTTCTCTATAGCCAAGGAAATATACACACCAATGAAACCAAACTTCTCCTATAGATAGGGCAATGAGATAATCGAAGGTAAAGTTTTTGCCCCTTGTTCAGTTTCATTAAAAGACAAGGAGAGTTTTCTCTATAACCAAACAAACCAATGAAACCAAACTTCTCCTATGGGTAGGGCAATGCCCATTTTTTGTGCAGGTCAAGATTTCTGGAAACCTCCGAAATGTAGGTTAGCCCGCTTGTCCTTAAAAGCGACCGTTTGATTCGGTCGGGATGTAGAATTTGCTTGGGAGCTTTCGTGGCTTAATAGAGGTTAAGGTGTTCGCCTCTCATTCAATGTGGGTGGTTGGCGGGTGCTCTGGTGCGGTGTGCTTCTTCTTTCCTATCAAATGTCTATCGTCTTTATCTCCCCTCCTTCTTTTTTGTGTTTGTTACTCTCTTGTAACACCTTTAATCTTCGGCTCTTATATGACCTTATTGTGTTGCAAATGCCGTAAAACTCTTACTAAAACTTAACTCTCATTCAATAGAGTTGTTGCCTACAAAGCACACCACGTTGTGAGGATTGTCGGAGCTGTTTCCTAGAGGGATCGGTTGAAGTGAAAGCTGTTATTCTCTCTTCTTGAAAGTCATGAAAGACCAGGCCACCCTCACACACGGGGGCTCTCGTAGCCTAGAGGTTAATGTGTTCGCCTCTCATTCAATAGGGCCCCGCGTTCGAATCCGAATAGCGACGGAAAATGTCTTTTTCTCCTTTCTCATCGTTTCCTGCCCTCTAACAAGGTTCTGTCGTCTGCTTTCGTCTCCACTTTCTGCCCCCACCCCCTCACCTCTTTTGCCCCCTCCTCTGGGCTCCTGACTCTTTCTGCAGCCTTTCTACTGCTTCTCCTTGGCTCCTCCTTACTGCTGTCTTTCTGCCACACCCCTGATCTTCTGGTAGGAAAGATCTACACCTAGCCGTCTCCGACAAGGGCGAAAAATTTGGTGGTCCAAAATTGATAGGAGTAGGCTTCGGCTGCCACCCGCACAAAATTCAAAATTTTCTACAAACTGAAAATGTTTGGTTTTGTCCCACGCGCTCTTATGTGACCGTATGCAGTTGCAAGCGCTGTAAAACACTGACTACTTTTACTATTATGTGGATGTATTTCTGTTTACTCAAACTCAAACTCATCGGGTGGTTGGCAGGTGCTCTGATGAGGTTTGATCCTTCTTTTCTCTCCTCCTTCTTTTTTGTGTTTGTCACTATCCTGTAACCTTCGGCACTGATATGACCATAATATAGTGTTGCAAGTGTCGTGGAACTTTAACTAAAACTTTTATGAAAAAAATCCTTTATTGTATTGCAAGTGCTGTAATATTCTTACCAAAACATATATAAAACAAACTCCAACTTAACTCATCATACTCAAACTCAGCGGATGGTTGGCAGGTGCTCTGATAAGGTTTGCTTCTCCTTTTCTCTCCTCCTTCTTTTTTGTGTTTGTTACTCTCCTGTAACATATAGTGTTGCAAGTGTCGTTGAACTTTAACTAAAACTTTTGTTTTTTAAAGCCCTTATTGTATCGTAATTGCTTCAAGATTCTTGTTTTTTTCTTTTTCTCCCCCCCCCCCCCCCCTCACAGATCACGGATGTACTGCTCAGATCTACTTCCCCTCACCTCGACCTTGAACTGTTCACCCGCCCAAGTGCCGACGATCTAGAAGACATAAGTGTCTTTGTGCAGAAGAACACCCAGGTGTACCGGAAAGGCGTCCTGCCCCTGATCCGAGACTTTCTCGCCGGAGAGGCGGTGACCCCCGACGAGAATCTGAACGCAAACGATATCGAAGATGGAGAGAACTCTCCGTTCAACGCGGGTGTTGCGTCGTCGCCGGGCGACGCGAGGAGCGAGGAAGACGCTAGGGCCCATATCAACTTGGCCAAGACCCACCAGTCGGATTCGTTTCGCTGTTCTCAGGATCGTTACGATCTGGCCGCGGTCGGTATGGACGCGCTTATCTCCCCTAGTCTGAGCAGCGACAGCGAGATGGATGCCTCGAAGAAGTTGTCTCGTGACGCGGGGAGTTATGACGCTGAGGAAAAGGAGGCGCTCCGGGGCGGAAAGAGCGCCGGCGCAGCGATGGACGACCTAAATTTAGACGCGGGAGGAGATATTTTAGTCAGCGTGGGAAGCGGAGATAACGGACAGGGGGACGGAGCGACGACAGTCAGTCGACTGTCGAACGACGCCGGAACAATGTTGGACGCGGGGTTCTTCGTGGACAACCTCATCGATTTCGACTCGGCCGACAGCCAGTCGATGGAGGTGAACCTGGCTTCCAGCTCCGACCTCATGGCGGTCAACGACGACGAGCCCAGCTTCACCGAGGCCGGCGCTCCGCCCACAAGCGGGCTGGACAGGAAGGAGGAGGGCGAGGAAGCTTCCGAGAAGTTTGACCTAGTCAATGACGACAGCGGCACCGAGATGGGTTTGATGTCGGAGGTCGACGACGTCCTTCAAAACCACATGCCATCCGACCTTCTGTGCCCGAACGTGGATAGCCCCATGGATTACTCATCCGCACCCGCGTCGGGTCACGCTTCCGGTCAGGCTTCGGGTCAGGGGTCGAAGGTACCCAGTTATCCGGATACGCCTCCCAACAGCTATATGGAACCCTCGGGCGCCATGTTCTTTAAGGAGACGCAGCTGCCCAGTTTCAACAGCTCGGAGATGGTGAAGAGAATCAAGGAGAAGAAGGCGCTGCTCTCTGGTCACGTGACCAAAAGCAAGAGCGATAACTTCGCCTTCATGTTCGAGGAAGACGATTCGGCCGACGGGAGCGGGGGCCTGCTAGGGGGCAGCAGCAGCGGGGGCGCCGGCTCGCTTATCTCCCCTGCCGTACCTCAGAACAGCCGCGTGGACCTCACAGGAAGTGGAGGAGGCGGAGGCGGGATGGGGGGCAGCGGGGGAGGAGGGTTCGACTTGCTGTCGTCGGCCGGCTACCAACTGCCCAAACTGACCAACGCCGACATCATGGAGCGGGTCAACGAGAAGCGGTCGCACTTCGACGACTGGGCCACCGTGGACTCTCTGGACGGGACGGCCGGTGGGCTGGACGCGGGCGGGCTCGGCGGGAGTGTTGAGGGGCTGGAGATCAAACCCTCGAGGACGTTCTCCGACAGCTCGCAGCCGATCGTTCTGAGCAGCAGCAGCGGGGATAACGTGCCCTACACGCCACAGAACAGCTACGTAGGCGGGAGCTTCGACAGCTTCGCCCGCTCCAACCTGCCCAGTATGAACAGCGCCGAGATGGTGGCGCGCATCAAGGCCAAGCAGTCGGCCATGTTTGGCAGCGGCAGTGGCAGCTCCAGCCGAGTCAGCCGCAGCAGTCAGGGCAGCGATGATAGCGGAGGTTGCCGCAGCCCGGAGATTCTCATCGGACCCAGCGGGAAGAGCTCGCGAGGCGCCAGTTTGGACAGCCCTCAGGCTCCCTACACGCCGCAGAACAGCTACCGCGACGGGCTGAACATGCTGGACGGTCGTCATAAACTACCAGACCTCAACGAAGTCGCCGAAAGACTGTCGGTGGAGAACGTGAGTCATCGCCATAGCAACAACAACGGTGGTGGTGGTGGCGGCGCAGGAGGAGGAGGAGGAGGGGGGAGCCGTGATGAGGAGACCTTCAACCTGAACCAGAACCGCACGGCGACGGCAGTGAGCAAGGGCCGCCACTCCAGCAGTCAGTCGGACTCGCAGAACACCATGTCGGACGTGGACTCGCTGGTCAGTGTCAGCACGGACGTAGGCACGCCCAGCGAAAACGTGGTGGCCAGCGGCCTCGCGGGGGCCATCAAGGCCGATGTGTCGGGGGCCGCCTCCACCACTGGCGGCCTGCTCAGCCGGAAGGACACCAACGACTCGGAGGTGTTTACTCCGACAAGAGTTGACGCCCCTGCCGGCGGCGTGAGTCAGATGGACTCCGGGGGAGCCCCGTCGGCTTTGGCTTTGGAGAACAACGCGTCTTTGGTGAACGGCTTGAATAATGGCGAGGGCGAAGGAGCGGTAAGGTCGGGCGGATCTACGTCGAGAGACGCGCTGGAAGCCGCGGGGAAGGAACTCTTTTCCCCTGTGGATGCGGATAAGCTGACGAGCTACGAGGACAGGGTTCTTTTTGAGACGGCCGAGGGCATTGTTGCTAATAGTATTGCGGCGGCTGTTGCGGTGAATCGGAGAGAGGATGAGGGAGAGGAGGATGAGGGAGAGGAGGATGAGTCTGCTGGTGGTAGTGGCGTTGGTGTTGGTTTACCCGTTCTGCCTCCATCTGACTCGTTAGAGGAGGAGGAGGAGGAGGAGGAGTCTTCTGTGCAGGATGGAGTGAACACTATTGCCGAGCCTCCCTCCAAGAAGGATGCGAAGAACGACACACCGGCTCAAAACGAGGACAACAAAGAAGAGCTGCCCACCATGAACGCGGTGTCGACGGAAGAGACTATGTCCGACGCGGCCTTGAACGAGCTGGCGTTTGAACTGGCCAACGAGCTGATTCAGAGCGTGCTGGACGACTACCCTTTCTCGCAGGACGCTGCGGAGGAGGTCGCCAATGCCACGTCCCCTCGGGAGAATGGAATCGAGGCCGGGAAAGAAGACGAGACGACGCAAGCGACGCGGAAAATTGGGTTCGACAACACAGTGGCTCTCGAGAGGGGGGCCATGGGTGGGGTCGACGACAACGACAACTATATCGATTCCGGGCAGGGAAGTCAGCCCGGTTCGTCCGTCGAGTCGACTGGCTGGGGTTTTAAGCCTGAAGATGTTGGAAGCGAATCGGCTTCGGCGAAAGATAGAAAATTGTCCGCGTCTTCGGATACGTCCACGAGTTCGTCAGAGAGAAAGCGGTCGAAAGACACGGAGTCGGCCATGACGATTAGGGAGGGTGAGGTGAAAACCTCTTTCCCAGAGCGACGCATCTCCTCGGAACTCAACCTGGGAGAGGAGGAGGAGGAAGAAGAAATCATTCGCTCGTTCCCCGGACGGAAATTCTCCAAGTCGGAAGATTTTCCAGCCCGGCGTTTTTCACGGGACGACGGCTCCCGCAGATCTTCCCGAATCGACGACCCGCAAGACAACGAGCCAACAGAAGCGCCCGACGGGCTGGAGACCCAATACCTGCCTAATATGGACCCTCTTCAAGGAAACCTGGACATCATCGGCAATGACGCCTCCATCTCGAAAATGACGGATGTAGACCGAGAGGTGGTGGAAGGCGAAAGCTTCCGGAAGATCAGTGGGCAAGAGTTTAATAAGCATCAGCCGGTCACAGGATTTATTGAAGAAGCCCTGGAAAATGCTGGAGATCTTGGGAAAGAGATGAGTGGTGGAAGAAAAGGAGGAGGAGGCTCTGATGAAGAAGGGACTGCGGAGGATGATATCTTTCAAGGTGCAGCGAACGAGGCGGGATCTCAAGGTCAAGAGGTCGTGGGTGAGGACACTTTGTCGAGCCCCGTACCAGGAAACCGGCAGAAGAGAAAGATCAAAGTGAGCTTCTCCGAAGACTTTGACGACGAGGTAGGGGACTACCACGTGCAGCGGGCCGCCCTCAAATCGCCGCCTCCCCCGATCGCCTCCCAGGACTCTGTGTCCTCGACCCCTCCGATGACCCCGAAACTGGAAGCGGCGGAAGAAGCGGCCACTTCGTCTTCTTACCTCGCCTCGAAGCATCCACTCACTTCTTCATCATCATCTTTTTCATCGTCGTCATCGAAGCCGACGGCAGAAGGTGGGAGTGTTGGTGGTGGAGGTTCGGCCGGTGGTTCGGCGGACGGCAGAGAGGTGTACCTGACGTCTGCCGGGAGGATCAGCATCGCCAGCGAGGGCGAGGACTCGCCGCGGGCCACTTCCTCTTCCTCGTTCACGGACCCGGCACTGGTGCGGGAGCGCGCGCAGGTGGGCATGATTCTCGAGTCGGCCGAGGGGGCCATCTCGCAGGCCGACCGCGAGCTGGACGTGTTCGAGTCCGGTGTCGCGGCGAGCGTTGTCGAACCCGGTGACCTCCAGCAGCAGCAGCAGCAGCCGCAGCAGCAGCAGCGACCTGTGGATGCGCTTTTGCCTGACCCCCGTGTGACCCATGACCTTTCATCACATGACCTTGCTGTTGTTGACCCCACATCAGTTGTTGATCCCTCACCCCGTGACCCCTCACCCCCTGACCCCCAAGTGCATGGCGACCCCCCGCACGCTGGCCCCGCAGCTGTCAATGTTGTCACCCCTCACCCCCCACCCCCAGCCTTAAACGTTGTGACCCCTGTTGAACCCCAATCTGGTGCTTCTCGTTTGACCTCTGAACCCTGTGTTGTGACCTCTCACCCCCTGTCCACCTCCTCCTCTCCCCCTTGTTCCCCCGTGCGGCGGCAGAGAGATTCGGCCAAGGGCGATGAAGCTGATGACGATCTCTCCGCGACTCATGTCAGAAATTTGTCCAGTGCTTCCTTCGGATCAATCAAGGTGCGTCCACACACACACACACACACACGCACACACATGCACACACACACACACACACACACACACACACACACACTCTTGTACCCTATTTACATGGTGGTGGGACCCCTGAAGGTAACGCACAACCGTACACTAACTTTTAACATCCTCGCACTCGTGTCTGTGGTATAAATTATATAAGAGTCCTTGATATCGCACACCAGTGGCAAGAGTTTGATTCCCTTTCGTGCCAGTTTTCATTTTAACTCTTTAACCGTGTCTGGGCAGTGGCAGCGTCCGGTAGTCGAGCTCCGTGACCATGGTTGGATGGTACCACCGTCCGATGCGAAGTTATTATTGTATTATGGTACGGGCCGAATATAAAAAAGTATGAGCTAACGAGCCTTTAGTTTGACCCGGAAGTCAAAGATAAATGAATTCTACGTCTGTGTAATGCTTTATTGATCAGTTTGACTCGAAACAAGCAGGTTTTAAAAACTTAATATGTCGGGACGCATTTCGAACCACGAACACGAGAGAATTCAGCGGAAACGTGATTTTAAATTGTGTGGTCAAAGAGTTAACTGAAGGTCTCCAAAGTGTCCTAACAGCTTGATCAGCAGTTCAGAGGCCTTGATAAAATTTGTTAAAATATAACCATTTCAAATCTTGCTCACTGTAGCGAGCCTGAATATTCTCAGCTACTTTAAACTACATTTTTGTACCGGACAAATATTGGATCGTTTCCTCTATTTTAACACGTAGAGGACGTAATATATCCGTGACCTATGTAAGCAATCATATATTTGATTCTCAAGGATTTGTTCAACCTGTACCAAAATGGCAGCTTTTTCCCTTCTATTTAGGCAGATCCCGGCCAGCCCTGACTATCAAATGGACTGGTTGTATTGAGTATTACTGAGTTGGGTTTAGGCAATCATTGAACGAGAAATTACAAGTGTTTAGAAGCAAATAATAATTGGAAAAAAACCCCTAAATGATTTAAAATCTTAAAATTATCTCAGATTGGAGATAAGTCTATTTTAAAAGGAAAGAATGAACAGGAAATGTTTAGGCAATGTACTGTTCAGTAGGAAAAAAAGGCGTAACTGCATAGTACGCTACTTGTTAATAGTATTGAAATAAAACGAGAGAAGTCACCGAAAAAAAATTACGTATAGCCAAGAATTGAGTGCTTTGACCTCCTGGATTAACATCAACAACAGTTTAATCCCTTCCACCTGTGTGTGTTTGAGATGTCACTGTTTCACGCTGAATATGTCGCATTTTTGTCTCCCCCAACTCCATGATGTTTATTATGACATGTGTATGCGTTGTCATGTGTGTGCGTTGCTTCTCCAACCCGCCCCCTCTGAATGTCATAAGAAAATCTCCTCAGGCGGTCTCTACGGCTGGTGTACCCAGACCTCGTAAGAAAGTACGGTAAAAGTATTCTAGAAGCAGATTTTTTTTTTCTTCACATTTTTTCGTTTCTTTTGGGTTCTGTTTTTTTTCTTTTTCTTTTTCTTCTTCTTCTTCTTCTTCGTTTTATTCATCTTTTTCTCATGATGTTTTTTTTCCTGGCACATTTCTTCAGTATTTCTGCACTGGAATCTGTTTGCTAGCCGATGTCTTTGTTGTAGTGTCACCCAGTGGTTTCTTTTCTTATTTTGTAACTATTTTTGTTGTTCGCACACTCACAAATGAACAAACAAACATACAAAAACATAGGTACTTACATATGATCACACAAACGCGCGCACACACGTACACAACATACACTCACACACACACATCACTCATACATACACCACACTCACAACACACATGCACACAATGCGCACACGCACACACACTCACACACACAACACACACACAACGCGCACACACA
>NW_004797464.1:30942-45340 GCF_000002075.1 Aplysia californica | reverse complement strand
CCAAAATAAGGACAGATCCCACACAGGGGGGAATTTCTGTGTGTAACCCAGAGGTATAGAGGGCCAATAATAATAATAATAATAATAATAATAATTGCCTTTATATAGCGCATATCCATGCTCAAGAGTAGGCTAAAACAGCACCTTGACATGGATGGCTGGTGCCTCTATAAATAAATCATTGATGGTCATTGGACATTTCTTGGCTAAAACAGCACCTTGACATGGATGGCTGGTGCCTCTATAAATAAATCATTGATGGTCAGGTCATCCATGCTCAGGAGCATGCTCTATGCGCTTTACAACCATTATTACCCCAGCAGACCCTCTGGGAGCACTCAGAAACATTCTCGGCTTCCACGGAAGCATACAGTGCAAGCTGTGGATTTCACGCGCTCAAACACTATCAAACTGACAAGATCGTTCACTGTCTAAACCCAAAACCTCCCCTACATGTGTCTGTCTTCTCTCTCCTACCTTGCAACACCAAGTTTCATCAAACTGTCTATAGTAGATGGTTGGTGGGTGCTCTGGTGTGGCCTGCTTCTTCAGTCCTATCAAACATTTATCGTCCATATCTCCCCTTCTTCTTTTTTTATGTTTTTTACTCTCTTGTAACACCTCTAATCTTCTGGCTCTCATATGACCTTATGCGGTTGCGAGCGCCGTAAAACCTCTACTAAAACTAAACTAAAACCTCCCCCCCCCCCTCCTCCAAAACACAAAAACAAAAACACTCGCTAGCTTTCCCCATATATTCCTGCACTCAATCCTATGGTTCTGTGAGCACATTGCTTTTTTTTAAAGATTCCTCTTTCACCCCCACCCCCCTTTCCCCCCGCTCCCTTTTTACCATGTAGCGTACACTTTTCACTGAATATACAGTGGAACCTGTTTAAGATGGCCACCTTTTGTCAAGGAGAAAAGTTGTCATTTTACACTGATGGTTTTCTTGGACAGTGTCTTTATGATGTGACATGGTGCAGTGGCATTCAGGGGCTCGTCAATTTTTGGGACATTTGAAGTTTTTGGTATCATCTTTAAGCTTGTTCATTTGTTTTGCTCTCAATGAAAAAGTTATCCATCTATCTTTAATAGAAGTTGAGATATTTTGGATAGAAGGAGATGGGGGTCACTTGTTTTCAGAGGTAAAATAAGAGAGAAAATGGTTGCCGAAGTTTAGTGTCTTCCAAAGCTTCTGTAAGTTTACATTGTTTGTGCCTTTAATCAACGTTTTTCAGTAAATCCGCACAGAAATAGGCTTTTGAATGAACATAAAAGGTGTTGAGCCAAAAAAACAAAGATTATTTTTAAATTGTCAAACTAGAGGGAAAATGGCGATATTATCGATTTCATTATTTTGACGACAAAAATTGCTATATGGGAAGAAAATTGCCTTTTTCTTTGATTTCCTTATTTTTGACCAGCGCCTGATTTCACCACGCTGCCTCACATATATATTATAACTCGGAGAGCTCAAACTCGTCAGGACCCGCCTTGGTAGTCCGAGGGATCCGTAGTTCGAGGGATATCTGGCAAAGATAAAGGAGAGAAGAAAAACTGGGTCACGGGCACAGTTTGACGGATGTATGGTTTCGAGTCTTCTGTGTTGGACCAATTCGTGTTTTACATGTACTGTTTAAGTGGCAGGACACAGTGGAATCGGGCGCTCGTCAGTTTTTGGGCATATGGGGTTATTGGTGTCTTCTTAAAGCTTGTCCATTGGTCTTGCTTTCGATGAGAAAATTACTTATCTTTCTTGAATAGAAGTCAATTACTTATTTTTCTTAAATAGAAGTCAATTAGTTATCTTTCTTGAATAAAAGTCAATTACTTATCTTTCTTGAATAGAAGTCAATTACTTATTTTTCTTAAATAGAAGTCAATTAGTTATCTTTCTTAAATAGAAGTCAATTACTTGTTTTTCTTAAATAGAAGTCAATCACTTATCTTTCTTAAATAGAAGTCAATTACCTATTTTTCTTAAATAGAAGTCAATTACTTATTTTTCTTAAATAGAAGTCAATTACTTATTTTTCTTAAATAGAAGTCAATTAGTTATCTTTCTTGAATAAAAGTCAATTACTTATCTTTCTTAAATAGAAGTCAATTAGTTATCTTTCTTGAATAGAAGTCGCTTGCTTATCTTTCTTGAATAGAAGTCAAGATATTTGGAATTGAAGGAGGTGGGGGTCACCTGGTTTCAGAGCGAAAGTTAGCAAGAAAATGGCCTCCGAAGTTGGCTACTTGCAAAGCTTGAGAGTCTTTTGAAACTGTGAATTTACATTTTTTGTGCCAGTAACCCATTTTTCTCAGTAATGTCTACACCTCAGTGTGTTTTGAATAGACATAAAAGGTGTTGAGCCTTAAAAAAAAAATTCAAGAAAGATGGATCAATGAGAAGACAAAAAATGCCAGTTTCTTCGATTCCTTTATGTTGAAGAGCGCCCGATTTCACCACGATGCCTCACGTACATATATATTTAAAAATTCCAGTGGGTGAGTGTGGAGTGGTCAATTGTACAGGGGATTGTCTCTTGGACAGGTGGTCATTGTGGCAGGTTCGACTGTGATTCCTCTATGTATTATATATCATTATATGTGTGCACCTTTTGGTTATTCCTTTTTTTTCTAGTTTTTTTTTTTAAATTAGCTGTAGTCATAAATAAAGGAGGTGGCTAGGGACAGACAAATAATATGTGTTGACAGCACTCTGCTCTTCTTTTCCCCCAACTTAACGGGAAATCACTCCATGGGTGGTTGGCGGATGCTTTGGTGTGATTTGCTCCTTCTTTCCTCTATCAAACATCTATTGTCTTTATCTCTCCTCCTTCTGTTTTGTGTTTGCTACTCTCCTGTAGTGGGTGGTTGGCGGGTGCTCTGGTGTGGTTGGCTTCTTCTTTCCTGTCAAACATCTATCGTCCTTATCTCCCCTTCTTCTTTTTTATGTTTGTTACTCTCTTGTAACACCTCTGATCTTCTGGCGCTCATAAGACCTTATGCAGTTGCGAGCACCGTAAAACCTCTACTAAAACTAAAAAACTCTCTTGTAACACCTCTATAATCTTTGGCACTTATATTATGACCGAATTGTGTTGCAAGTGCTGTAAAACTGTTACAAAAACTGAAGACTTTCCCCAAACTAAAACTGAAGTCACTCCTCGTTTTTTTTTTAAGATTATGTTGGTTGGTTCTCAAGGTTTTGTTGTTATGTTTAAATTTTATTTTTATATTTATGACTCCATAATTTTCTAATTTATATTTCCATAATTTTCAGATTTATATTTCCATAATTTTCCCAAACTAAAACTGAAAGTCACTTCTCATGTTCTGTTTGGGCTATGTCGTCTGGTTTTCAAGTTTGGTTGGTTTGTTTTTTTCTCTGCATCTTTGTACCGATATTTCCATCTTGATTGTGATTGCTCTGTGTACCTGCTTCAGCTCAGCACAACCGCCCCCCCCCCCCCCCCACCCCCCGCGCGGTTTCATGACTAGATGTGGCTCGTGGCTTAACCCACTAACAATTAAACATTTGCAATTAATAGACGCAAAACCGTTTATCCAACGCACGTTTTATAATATGTATTGGGCATGCTGGAAATGCTGTGTTGAAAGAGAAAATTTGAAGCATCCCAAGCTGAATACTGAATGTACTGAATGTAGCTTTTTATATACTGATGTTTTTTCCTTTTTTTTTGGGGGGGGGGGGGGTTGTTGGATTTTTTGTTTTGTGTTTGATTTTGTTTTAGTTTTTGTTAGAGTTTTAAGGCATTTGTGTTACAATTAGGTCACATAAGTACCGAAGATAAGAGGTGTTACTTGAGATTTATCATAATAAGATAAGGAGGGGGGGGGGGGATGAGGACTATAGATGTTTGCAAAGAATTGAAAGAAGGAGCGAACCACACGAGAGCACCCGCCAACCACCCATGGGTATATTTAAATGAAAAAGCTCTTTTATTTTTTAAATAGAGCAATTAAAAGAGTGGGTGGTTGGCCGCTGCTTTGGTGTGGTCTACTCCTTCTTTCCTATGAAAACATCAATCGTCCTTATCTTTCCTCCTTCTTTATGATAATAATAATAATAATAAAAATAATAATAATAATAATGATAAATAGCTTTTATGCTGCACATTTCCATTTTCTAAAAACTGCTCAGTGCGCATTACATTGATATTTCTATTTTGCTTTAATAACTCAAACTCTTGTTTATGACTGTTGAGCATATGTGAGTGTATTTAAAGAAAGGTACTACCCCCCGGGGCAGTGCCACAGACTGAAGTGTCTTTAGGCCATACCCAAAGGGGGGGACATTTCTCTTTCAAGCACAGTAGAATTGTAAATGAGCTGATTCATCATGTCACGCTCATAACTGTGCCTGATCTACAACAGGAAACTGCTGCTTTTTCTTTCCTAATCCTTACTATTGTCATTTTTCCCTCAACTTCTTTTGTATGTTTGTCACTCTCTTGTGACCCGCTATTTCCGGGGTGCCTTGATAGTCGAAGCAGACCTTGTGCTGTTGAAGCTAGAGAGGTGAGCAGTCTAAGTCTGATTCCCTGTAAGGACTTCTCTGTTGCCACCCACCCCTCCGCGCTCATATGACTTTATGCAGTTGCGAGCGCCGTAAAACCCTCTACTATAAAAAAAGAACCCCAAAAAGTTCTTGTTCTTATAACAGTTGAGCATAATATGTGTATGTGCTTCAAGAAAGGTACCAAAAGTCGGATTTTGACCATTTTGAGTTAAGCGTTGTACCGTATACGAAATTCAATGCTGAACACAGTGGTTTTTTATTTTTTTATATATATATATATATATATATATATATATATATATATATATATATATATATATATATATATATATATATATATCTCAAGTGTAGTTTTTGAGATATTGCATATTTTGCGAGGTAGGGCATAAAAATATAATTGTGAGAAAATGAGCTTTTAAGTTATAATACAAACGTGAGAAGACGTACGAACTAAAAAAAGACGATTTTTGAAATGTACTTGTTCGTGGAAAATTCATTTCCAATTTGGCATTAAGTTGACATCAATATGAATGGAATTCAATGGTAAAACATAGCAGGGAAGAGAAAACGTACTTCAACAAAAGATTTTAACACCTTTTAAAAGCAGTTTTCATTGTTTGTTTTTATTATACCCTTCCCTCCAAATAATTCAAAATAACACATTTTGAGTACATTGTAAGATCTTGGATCTTGTACAATGTTGGATCTTTCATTTTTTTATGGAAACACATTTTGGTCAAAAAAGTGATTTTCGTCATTATCAGCCTGTAGCTCGAAACAGTCTGGGGTGACTTCTGGTACCTTTCTCTGGGTGCACACACATATACTCCGCCTCATTGGAGATAGTCTGAAATGTGTCAGATTAGATGTTCTAGTAAAGTATCGTCCTATCATCTTAAACTGACTCATTTTGATGGTTTTTATTTTTTTTATTGTCGCCCACTACACAGGGTGCAGAGTTTCAAGATGAGTGGCAAGACGACTCCATCACGGATGTGGCCGGGCGGCCTGATATGGCCCAGATGGGTAAGTGAAAGTGGTCATGGTCCAAAATTGGTTAGTGGTCCAAAACCAGTTAGATCTAGTTGTCCAAAATTGGTTAGTGTTCCAAAATCAGTTGGATCTAGTGTTCCAAAATTGGTTAGTGTTCCAAAATTGGTTAGTGTTCCAAAATTGGTTATTGGTCCCAAATCAGTTAGTGGTCCAAAATTGGTTATTGGTCCAAAATCAGTTAGTGGTCCAAAATCAGTTAGTGAATGTGGCCCCAATCACAGTCGCAGCCAATAACGTAAACTGTTCTGTATTTGTGTAATATTGTGTATTTATGTATGTATTTATGCATGTATTTATGTGTGTACATATTTATGTCTCATCCACACCCCACCCCCCTTTTTTTTTTCTAAGTTCAAAACACATTGGTCTAGACTGAACACTGAACTGTGTCTATGTGAAAGTAACATTCGTCTCAGTTTTGTTGCAAATTTTTAAAATTGTATTTTCTGTATTGAAGATTCAAGCACTCAAGATTCCCTGAGATTCCCTTTTTTTTTTCTAAGTTCAAAACACAGTGGTCTAGACTGAACACTGAACTGTGTCTATGTGAAAGTAACATTCGTCTCAGTTTTGTTGCAAAGTTTTAAAATTGTATTTTCTGTATTGAAGATTCAAGCGCTCAAGATTCCCTGAGATTCCCTTTTTTTTGTCTAAGTTCAAAACACAGTGGTCTAGACTGAACACTGAACTGTGTCTATGTGAAAGTAACATTCGTTTCAGTTTTGTTGCAAAGTTTTAAAATTGTATTTTCTGTATTGAAGATTCAAGCACTCAAGATTCCCTGAGAAAGAAAATTGTGCCCGACTCCTGTTTCGGAATTGACAACGATGATGATGATGATGACGATGACTATGAGGATAATGTGGATGATGATGACGATGAAGATGTCGACAATGACAGCGAGATTGGTGACCTGGAGTGGGAGAGTAAGTTAGCTTCCGCGTCTCGTGGGATTTGTTTGGGGGGAGGGGGGGGGGGCGGGGGTTGTTCGGGGTTGGGTTTTTTTCCATCAAGTGTTACAGCCGTTCCTTTTTTGAACAAAAAACTTTTCAAGGTGTTGGGTGGGTGGTTGTAGGGTGTCACTAGAATGTGCAACTTCTTTTATATCTTTTTCACCTGCCTGCCTCGCTCTTCTCCCGCCCCACCCCCCCACCCCCCCTTCTCCCCACTTGATTTCTGTCGGTGGGTGGTTGGCAAGTGCTCTGATGTGGTTTTCTCCTTCTCTCCTATCAAACATTAATTGTCCTTATCTCTCCTACTTCTTTTTTGTGTCTTTTACTCGCTTGTAACACTTTTTAATGTTCGGAACTTACAGGTCATAGTAAGACTTTATTGTGCTGAAAGTGCCGTAAAACTTTTCCTAAAACGAAATAAATAACCGGGTTTGGTTTTTGGTCACTCGAAAGTGTTAAGCGGGTAGTTGGAGGGCACCAGTGGTAGGTTTTACTTCTTTACTTTCCCTCGGTTTCTTCTGTCTGTCTGTTTGTCTGTCTGTCTTCCATTTCCTCAGCACTAAATGACCGTTATTGTGTCAATGTGCTTCTCTTTACTCAAACAAACGAATTCCAGGAGCCCAGTCACATATAAGCACACCAACACAACACAATTATTGCGTCTCACTTCTCATATTTTCCTTGTCCACAACTCACTGGACCTGTGTCTGTGGTATAATGGTTAAGTGCTTTGCTGTCGCACACAGTAGACGTGGGTTCGATTTCCGAGTGGGGAGAAATTTTACCCCCCCAGGGCAATGCTACTGACTGAAGTTGTCTTTAGGCCATTCCCAAAGGGGGGATATTAACGTGTTCTTATTGCACAGTAGAATTGCAAATGGGCTGATTTATCAAAGTCATGCTCATACTGTGCCAGAACAACATAGGGGGAACTGCTGCTTTTTCTTTCCTCATTCTTTTTATCGTCATTTTTCCTCTACTTCTTTTGTATGTTTGTCACTCTTGTGACCCGCTATTTCCGGGGTGCCTTGATGGTCGAAGCAGACTTTGTGCTTTTGAGGCTAGAGAGGTGAGCAGAGTAAGTCTGATTCCCCATTTGGACCTCTCTGTTGACATCCACCCTTGGCGCTCATACGACCTTATACAGTTGCGAGAGCTGTAAAACCTGTACTAAAACCAAACTAAAAAACAACTCACCGGACCAGTGTCCTTGGTGTAGTGATTAAGTGCTTTGCTTTCCCACACAGGAGACATGGGTTCAATTTTGGAGTGTGGGTGGTTGGCGGGTGCTCTGGTGTGGTTTGCTCCTTCTGTCCTACCAAACATCTATCGTCCTTATCTCCCCTCCTTTTTTGTATTTGTTACTCTCTAGTAACACCTCTAATCTTCTGCACTTATATGACCTTATTGTGATGCAAATGCCGTAAAACTCTTACTAAAACTTTTATTGTAATTTCGGGGGAGGGGGGGGGGGATTTTTATCAAGGGTCATGGTCCTTGTGTTGGGATATTTTGTGTCCCTTTCAGTTCGGTGTGGTCGCGACAGGTAAGGTTTGAAGCCCGCCTCCTGAGTTGTCTAAATTGTGTCGATGGATGTGTAAAAACCAACTGACTATAACATTGGTCTGCGGGTGGTTGGCGGGTGCTGTGGTGTGGTTTGCTCCTTCTATCCTATCAAACATCTATCCTCCGTATCTCTCCTCCTTCTTTCTCTTTTATGTTTGTTACTCTCTTGTAACACCTCTAATCTTCAACGCTCATGTGACCTAGTTGTGTGTGTGTGTGTGTTTGCACACTCAGAGACACACACACACACACAGAGACACACGCACACACAGAGACACACGCACACAAACATGCGCACACAGAGACACACACGCACACAAACATGCACACACGCGTGGTATGCTTACACTCACAAACAGGCTTATGGTCACATGCATAATATAAATGAACAGTAATTAATATATGCAATAATGAATAAGAATGTTAAGCTGGATATGTACTCAGTATTCTGATTGTAACTCAATGGTATTCTGATTGAAACTCAGTGGTATTCTCTTATTGAAACTCAATGATATTCTGATTGTAACTCAATGGTATTCTGATTGAAACTCAGTGGTATTCTGATTGTAACTCAATGGTATTCTGATTGAAACTCATTGGTATTCTCTGATTGAAACTCAATGGTACTCTGATTGAAACTCAATGGTATCAGAGTTCTGATTGGAACTCATTGGTATTCTCTGATTGAAACTCAATGGTACTCTGATTGAAACTCAATGGTATCAGAGTTCTGATTGGAGCTCATTGGTATTCTCTGATTGAAACTCAATGGTACTCTGATTGAAACTCAATGGTATCAGAGTTCTGATTGGAACTCATTGGTATTCTCTGATTGAAACTCAATGGTACTCTGATTGAAACTCAATGGTATCAGAGTTCTGATTGGAACTCATTGGTATTCTCTGATTGAAACTCAATGGTACTCTGATTGAAACTCAATGGTATTCTCTGATTGAAACTCAGTGGTATTCTGATTGTAACTCAATGGTATTCTGATTGAAACTCAATAGTATTCTGATTGAAACTCAATGGTATCAGAGTTCTGATTGAAACTCTGTGGTATTCTGATGCATGCTGTAAGTTCTTACTAAAACAAAAGACTTCACTCTCGGCGAGCGACTAAGGTGACCGTTGTTTATCCTATTACAGAGAGAAAACTCCTGCAAGGCGTCGGTAAATAAAGATGGCTGTTTTGTTTTTTTGTTTTTGCACGGTGTGTAGATAGCATGGATGTTGTCCCGTATGCCTGAACACTTTGCGGTCACTGCACAGCCGGTAGTACAAACTACCCCACACCCATCTGGTCACCCAGCCAGTAAAGTGACTGCAACAACGAACTTCTTGAGCCTGGCGCACGGGTGACAGGAATGGATAATTTTCACTGTCTCAATATTGCGCCAAGTGACCGCAAAGTGTTTTAATATTCATGACTGCCAACCAGTATGTAAAAAAGGTATATGTTAGTTGTACATTTTTGAGGGTCTGAGTAGGGGAGTCCGTTTTCGTATCAGAAAATAATTATCGTCGTTGTTGCACGCATTGTGTTTAAGTTCATTTGGGGTACTTTTTACTCTAGAGACGGGGAAAAAAGGTTTTTGTGGTGTTTTTCCTGTCAGGAATTGTGAAAAGCAAGAAAAGTGTTAGCCTTGACCATATAGCATTAAACTGCATTTTGGTGACGTTGAAAGGTGCATCTTAGATAAAGCTTTGTGACGGTGTGTAAAATTTGAAAATTGTCAAAAAGTTGGACTTAAATTCATTGCTTGCGGCAGCGACGATATGCACTAAATGTTTTGTAGTATTGCTCCTCTTGGATCTGCTGATGCTGTGGAAAAACTCTAAACTCCTTAGACCGGATTTGGGAATAATCATGTGAGCGAAGCCACAAGTCAGTTGGAGAGATCTTTTGTTGGTAGTATACTTTGAATAGCTTGAATGTATAGAATGCAGAAAACTTGCTGGAATTTTTATCTTTAACTAATTAGTACTCGTTCGATGAACGGACTAAAAAAGAATCGATCGTCAAGTCATTGTGGAATCAGTGTGCACTGCTTCTGAACAGAAGCCTCACTTGTTTACAATGGCGTCTTAGAAGACAGACTTTCTTAAGATTAAATCTAAATGAAACTATAATGAAAACGTGAAAATTGAACTACATTGACTTCAGACTCCTTAATAAAACTGTGCACCCTTTAAATGATTCTGAACCACCGTTGATTTTTTCAAATTTGACAGTTATGTGGTTCAGAAATTTTAGGCGACCAAAGTTACGAACTTTCACAAATTTAGTATATATAGATGACAGTTTCATATTGTCATTGCTCTAGCAAAATATTATTACTCAAGAGTAGAGCCAAAATGCAACTAGCCTTTTATTTTCTCTGTTCTATTATATCTTATCTTTTGACAGTAAAATAAAAACAAAAATTCCCTGGCAGTCACAAGTAAAAATACAGGCTTGGCAAATTTTACCATTATTTATTTGATGATAAAAAGCCTCTTTGAACGGGGTTTTTTTTTTTCATTTTTGGACAAATCTGAGTTATCGATTCCACCAAATAGTTTAAAACATGGCACATAATATCTGCCGTAGTCTGGTATGTATGTTTTAATAGATAAGGCGGGAACAGTGTTTTGAAGAAATATTAAACGACACGCTGTTGTGAGGGAAAGATGGTTGGTGGGTGCTCTGATCTGGTTTGCTCGTTCTTTCCTATCAAACACATCTATCGTCCTTATCTCTCCTCCTTCTATTTTGTGTTTGTTACTCTCTTGTAACACCTCTAATCTTCGTCACTCTTTATGACCTTATTGTGTTGCAAGTACCGTAATACTCTTACTAAGACTTTTTTTTAAAAGAGGGAAAGATGGGGGGGGGGGGGGGATTGGGCTCCTCTGAACATTTTACAATACTGGATATATATATATATATATATATATATAATTGTTTTTTTTTTAAAAATAACTCCCAGAATGTATATGTGTCACAATGTGTGTGCAGACAGTTTGACCTATCATGTGGATAGATTCTGTTTTTAGGTTTTCCCCAAGTTGTCAACTGTGCATGGTTGCTTGATGTGAGTTTGACAAACCGCTGAACAATGAGAACCTGGCGTGCTTAGACTTAGACACACGTCATGGGTGGTTGGCGGATGCTCTGGTGTGGTTTTGCTCCTTCTTTCGACCTATCAAACATCTATCATATTATCGTCTTCATTTCTATTTCTTTTATTTGATTGTTACTCTCAATTGACACCCGTAATCTTCAGGAAATGTAACTTTCTTATGTTGCGAATGCCGTAAAACTTTTACTAAAAACTTTTAAAACTAACGACTGGCGTCAAAATGGTAGGGTCTTCTGAAGTATGTTTCGTCAAGTACCATCGAAATTGTGGGTGGTTGGCGGGTGCTCTGGCGTGGTTTGCTCCTTCTTTCCCATCAAACATCTGTCATCCTTATCTCCCCTCCTTCTTTTTTGTGCATGTTACTCTCTTGTAACACCTAATCTATTCCTCTGCACTTTTGACCTTGTTGTGTTGCAAGTGCTGTAAAACTCTTACTAAAACTAAGACAATCGAAATTGACTTAGACAACACCCTTTGTCGATAGGGCAGTGAAGCTACCTGTTTATTGGTCATTGTTTGTGTATATCCTTCCTGGTTGACTATATGAAGCTTCCGGTTTATTGGTTGTTGTTTGTTTTTATTCTTCCTGGTTATCCAAGTGAAGCTATCAGTTTATTGGTTGTTGTTTGTGAATATTGTTTCTGGTCAACCATGTGAAGTTACCAAATTACTGGTCAGTGTTTTCGTTTATTGGTCATTGTTTGTGTATATCCTTCCTGGATGACCAAGTGATGCTTCCAGTTTTATGGTTGTTGTTTGTGAATATTCTTCCTGGTTAACCATGTGAAGTTACCTGGTTAGTGGTCATTGTTTTAGTTTATTGGTTGTTGTTTATGTATATCCTTCCTGGTTAACCAAGTGAAGCTTCCAGTTTATCGGTCATTGTTTGCGTGTATCCCTCCTGGTTAACCAAGTGAAGCTACCAGTTTGTTGGTTGTTGTTTGTGTCTATCCCTCCTGGCTGCCTTGGCATGGTGTTGTGTACAGTTTGGTGCATCTTGAGAATGTTGGCGGGTGCTCTGGTGTGGTCTGCTCCTTCTTTCCTATCAAACATCTATCGTCTTTATCTCTCCTCCTTCCTTTTTTGTGTTTGTTACTCTCTCTCTTGTAACACCTCTAATCTTCAGCACGTAGATGACCTAATTGTGTTGCAAGTGCCGTAAAACACCTACTAAAACACTAGAAAAAACCATGACAGTGTTGTAATTTTTTTTGTATGGTGAGGGTGGTTGGAGGGTGCCACTGGTAAGTCACGGGTGGTTGGAGAGGGCCACTGGTAGGTCACGGGTGGTTGGAGGGTGCCACTGGTAGGTCATACTTCTTTCTTTTCCGTCTGTTGTGTCTGTCTATCTGTCTTGCTTCTTCTCCGCACTGAATGGTCGTTGTTGTGTCGATGTGCTTCTCTTTACTCCAACAAACTACGGTCCTACTTCTTTTATTTCCCTCTGTTGGGTTTCTTTCTCTCTTACTTTTTACCCTGCTCTAAGCGGGTGGTTGGAGGGTGCCACTGGTAGGTCCCACTTTTTTACTTTTCCTCTGTTGTTTCTGTCTGTCTGTCTGTCTTGCTTAGTGGGTGGTCGGAGGGTGCCACTGGTAGGTCCCACTTCTTTACTTTCCCTCTGTTGTTTCTGTCTGTCTGTCTTACTTTTCCCCCAGCACTAAATGACCATTATTGTGTCGATGTGTTTCTCTTTATTCAAACAAACAGGGGTCCTACTTCTTTTCTTTCCCTCATTTTTGTTTCTGTCTGTCTATCTTGCTTTTTTCCCTTGCACTGAATGGTCATTGTTGTGTCGATGTGCTTCTCTTTACTCAAACAATTCTGGAACAAATTATTAAATATGGTTGGAATTTCCAAGATGGCCGGACACCCATTATCGAGGAGAAAAAGGGTTGTCTTACAGACATCCCTGGTATGAATTCTAATAAATGGTTTTTTAAAAATTAATTAATAAATAAATAAATACAGACCCATTTTATATATGAGATTATGAGATATATATTATCTGTCTATTATTTTTATATATATATATATATATATATATATATATATATATATATATATATAGGGGCTCTCATGGCCTACAGGTCAAGGTGGTCGCCTCTCATTCAATAGGTCACGGGTTTGAATCTGGATAGCGATGGAAATTTTGGTTCTCTAAAATTGTCTCCTTTCATCTCCTTTCCTGCTCTCTAACAATGTTCTGTTGTCTGCTTTCATCTCCACTTTCTGCCCCCACCCCCTCACCTCCTTTGCCCCCTCCTCTGGGCTCTTGACTCTTTCTACAGCCTTTCTACTGCTACTCCTTGGCTCCATCTTGGACAAAGGCGAAAAATCTCGGAGGTCCCGTGTGCAAGTTGTGCAGATTAAAGATCCCTTGGTGGTCCAAAATCAGTAAAAGTAGGCTTCGGCCGCCACCTGGGCAAATTTCGAACTTTCCTACCAACGGAAAATGTTTAGTGTGTCCCGCGGGCTCATATGACCTTATGCAGTGGCGACCGCCATAAAACATTTCCAAAAAAATTTTTTATTTAAATATATATATATATATGTATGTATGTATATATGTGTTTGTGTGTATATATATGTGTGAGTATATATATATGTGTATATATATATGTGTGTGTATATACGTATAAATGGTTAAATAAACACAAAAACACACCCATTTTATACTTATATATGTCATGTATATGTTATGTAGTCTATAACTGTACCTCCATCTCTGTGTGTCCCCATCAGACGACACGCCCATTCAGTCCCAGCGGCTGTCAGCGGAGGCCATCGCCGAGGCGTCGGCGTCAGGGCGTGCGGAGGGTGGCAGTGGCGCCGGCGCTGAGGGAGGCGCTGAGGGCGGCGGGCCGCGCTGGAAGCGGGTGTCGGTGTCGGGGTCAGAGTTCAACATAGACCTGCGCGCGGTGGAGCCCTTCAAGAGTGTTCTGTCGCACGGGGGTGAGTCGGGAGTGTGTGGTTGTCAGTGTGTGTTTTGTCGGTGTGTGTGTGTCTGTGTTTGTGGGTGTGTGTGTGTGCATGTGTGTGTGTGAATGTGCGTGTGCCAAATTCGAAGAAAGTCGCGTCAGAAAGAAAGAATGGAGACGGCAGCTGAGAAAAGACGGAGAGAGCCCTACCTTCCTGTCTAGTTCAGCCCCAAACATCCCCTGCCC
>NW_004797464.1:28204-30339 GCF_000002075.1 Aplysia californica | reverse complement strand
TATTTCAGTAAGTTCACGAACCATTTATTTCAGTAAGTTCACGAACCATTTATTTCAGTAAGTTCACGAACCATTTATTTCAGTAAGTTCACGAACCCTGTTATAAAACTACTCCTACATCATGAACCATTTGTTTCAGTAAGTTCACGAACCATTTGTTTCAGTAAGTGTGCGAACCATCTGCATCAGTAAGTTCACGAATCATTTGTGTCAGTAAGTTTACGGGCCATTTGTTTCAGTAAGTTCACGAACCCTGTTATAAAACTACTCCTACATCATGAACCATTTGTTTCAGTAAGTTCACGAACCATTTGTTTCAGTAAGTGTGCGAACCATCTGCATCAGTAAGTTCACGAATCATTTGTGTCAGTAAGTTTACGGGCCATTTGTTTCAGTAAGTTCACGAACCCTGTTATAAAACTACTCCTACATCATGAACCATTTGTTTCAGTAAGTTCGCGAACCATTTGTGTCAGTAAGTCTACGAATCATTTGTGTCAGTAAGTTCACGAACCATTTATTTCAGTAAGTTCACGAACCCTGTTATAAAACAACTCCTACATCATGAACCATTTGTTTCAGTAAGTTCGCGAACCATTTGTTTCAGTAAGTTCGCGAACCATTTGTGCCAGTAAGTTCACGAACCATCGGTTTCAGTAAGTTCACGAACTCTGTTATAAAACCACTCCTACATCATGAACCATTTGTTTCAGTAAGTTCACGAACCGTTTGTGTCAGTAAGTTCACGAACTATTTGTGTCAGTAAGTTTACGGGCCGTTTGTTTCAGTAAGTTCACGAACCATGTTATAAAACTACTCCTACATCATGAACCATTTGTTTCAGTAAGTGTGCGAACCATCTGCTTCTGTAAGTTCACAAACCATTTGTGCCAGTAAGTTCACAGGCCATTTGTTTCAGTAAGTTCACGAACCCTGTTTCAGTAAGTTCGCGAACCATCTGCTTTAGTAAGTTCGCAAATACACACCATGGTTGATATACATCTGGGCTACATTGGGTTCCATTTGTTTCAGTAAGACCACGAACCATCTATTTCAATAAATTTACGGATCGTCTGTTTCTGTTAGTTAATGAACTATCTGTTTCTGTAAGTTCACCCACCATCTGTTTCCGTGAGTTCATGAACCTTCTGTTTCAGTGGGTTCATGAACCTTCTGTTTCTGTAAAGTTCATGAACCTTCTTTTTCTGTAAGTTCATGAACCATCTGTGTCTGTGAGTTCATGAACCTTCTGTTTCAGTGAGTTCATGAACCTTCTGTTTCTGTAAGTTCATGAACCTTCTGTTTCCGTGAGTTCATGAACCATCTGTGTATGTGAGTTCATGAACCATCTGTTTCTGTAAGTTCATGAACCTTCTTTTCAGTGAGTTCATGAACCGTCTGTTTCAGTGAGTTCATGAACAATCTGTTTCTGTAAGTTCATGAACCATCTGTTTCTGTAAGTTCATGAACCTTCTTTTCAGTGAGTTCATGAACCATCTGTTTCTGTAAGTTCATGAACCATCTGTTTCCGTGAGTTCATGAACCTTCTGTTTCAGTGAGTTCATGAACCTTCTGTTTCAGTGGGTTCATGAACCATCTGTTTCTGTGAATTCACCCACCATCTATTTCCGTGAGTTCATGAACCTTCTGTTTCCGTAAGTTCATGAACCTTCTGTTTCAGTGAGTTCATGAACCATCTGTTTCTGTAAGTTCATGAACATTCTGTTTCAGTGAGTTCATGAAGTTGCAAGTGCTGTAAAACTCTCACTACTAAAACTAACTGAACGTTATTGTGTCCATCTGCTACTCTTTACTCAAACAAATCAAAGGTTACAAAAATGATTTAAAGTTCACTGGTTTTCCTCCTCCCCTTTACTCCCTTCTCTCCTCTCCTCTCTCTTCCCCTCTCTCACTCCTTCTCCTCCCCTCTCTCTCTTCCCCTCTCTCACTCCTTCTCCTCCCTCTCTTTTCTCCTCTCTCTCTCCTTCTCCCCCCTCTCTTTTCCCCTCTCTAACTCCTTCTCCCCCCTCTCTTTTCCCCTCTCTCTCTCCTTCTCCCCCCTCTCTTTTCCCCTCTCTAACTCCTTCTCCCCCCTCTCTTTTCCCCTCTCTCACTCCTTCTCCCCCCTCTCTTTA
>NW_004797464.1:21965-27290 GCF_000002075.1 Aplysia californica | reverse complement strand
GGGATGGGGGTTGTGTGTGTGTGTGTGCATGTGTCATTTACTTCCACGGGTCCACGCTGCGAAAACAGATGCCTGGTGTGGGTTGGCTGAAACGGTGTTATCAGTCTATTGACCGAAGGTACGTGTGTGTGTGAGAGAGAGAGAGAGAGAGAGAGAGAGAGAGAGAGAGAAAGAAAGAGAGAGAGGGAGAGAGAGTGTGTGTGTGTCATTTACTTCCACGGGTCCACGCCACGAAAACAGATGCCTGGTGTGGGTTGGCTGAAAAGGTGTTATCAGTCTATTGACCGAAGGTTGGTGTGTGTGTGTGTGTGTGTGTGTGTGTGAGAGAGAGAGGAGAGAGAAAGTGTGTGTGTGTGTGTGTGAGATAGAGAGAGAGGAGAGAGAGAGTGTGTGTGTGTGTGTGATTTACTTCCACTGGTCGACGCCGCGAAAACAGATGCCTGGTCTGGGTTGGCTGAAGCGATGTTACCAGTCTATTGACCGAAGGTTGGTGTGTATGTGTGTGTGTGTGTGAGGGGAGGGGGGGTTGTGTGTGTATGCATATGTGTGTGTATATGAGTATGTGTGTGTGTGTGTGTCTGTCTGGGCTGGCTGAAGTGGTGTTACCAGTCTATTGACCTCAGGGTGGTGTGTGTGTGTATGTGTGTGTGTGTGTGTGAGAGAGATAGAGAGAGAGAGAGAGAAAGAAAGAGAGAGAGAGAGAGTGTGTGTGTGTCATTTACTTCCAAGGGTCCACGCTGCGAAAACAGATGCCTGGTCTAGGCTGGCTTAAGCGATGTTATCAGTCTATTGACCAAAGGTTGATGTATGTGTGGGTGTGTGTGTATATGTGTATGTGTGGGTGTGTGTGTGGTTTGTGTATGTATGTGTGTGTGGTGTGTGTATGTATATGTGTGTGTGCGTGTGTGTGTATATGTGTATGTGTGGGTGTGTGTGTGTGTGTGTATATGTGTATGTGTGGGTGTGTGTGTGGTGTGTGTATGTATGTGTGTGTGGTGTGTGTATGTATATGTGTGTGTGTGTATATGTGTATGTGTGGGTGTGTGTGGTGTGTGTATGTGTGTGTAGGTGTGTGTATGTATGTGCGTGTGTGCGTGTGTGGTGTGTGTATGTATATGTGTGCGTGCGTGTGTGTGTCATTTACTTCCACAGTTCTACACCATTATTATTCTCATTATTATTCTCATTATTATTGTCCTCCCAGGCTGAAGAAGAACCTGAAAGGTCTGTTCCTGGTCCATCCGACCTTGTGGCTGCGGACCGTGGTCACCATGATCCGGCCCTTCATCAGGTGAGAGAGAGACCTTGACCTTGAGCAAACGACCTCGACCTTAAGTATACGCTGCCCCTGAATTGTTGCCATGCATCGCTCGGTTATTTATAACAATAGTAATGATAATGGTGATGATGATGATGATGATAATTTTGTTTGTCAATGCATCTGCGGGCGAGAATATTATTATTCTTTCTAATTTTGGGAAGAGTGTTGCGGCACTTGCAGCACAATTAGGTCATAAAAGTGCCGAAGATTAGAAGATTAGAGGTGCTACAAGAGAGTAACAAACACAAAAGAGAAGGAAGAGAGATAAGGGCGGTAGACAGAAGGAGTAAACCACACCAGAGCACCTTCCAACCACCCATATTTTGACCTGTAGTACACACTGCCCTGTTGAACTGTTGCCATGCACGGCTCAGTTATTTACAACAATAAAAATAGTATTGGTGATAATACGAATAATAATTTGTCCGTTAATGTATAATGACAAACAATGCATCTCCTGGGTTGAGTATTTCCTTTAGTTTTGCATATCGTGCAAGTCTTTCTGTAGTTTAACTATACATGCATGTGGTTTGACTACACACACTCACCTCATGTAGCGATCCAACTTGCACTGACTGGTCGCAACTCTCTGTTCTGCGCCTCGACCGCTACTCACGCAGTCTTCAAAAGTCCGTGGCTCATGCCTCGGCCTGTCCTTGATTTCTTCAATGTCAAATAGGTAGCCTACCGTACTCGACTACTTTCCCGAGAATCACACAGCTAACCACAAAGCGTTTAACGGCACTTGCAATACAATTAGGTCATATAAGTGTAGAAGATTAGAGGTGTTACAAGAGACTAACAAGCACAAGAAAAGGAGGAGGGATAAGGGTGGTAGGTGTTTGATAGATAGGAAAGAAGGAGCAAACCACACCAGAGCACCTGCCAACCACCCACACTTTGACATTTTGTATATGCTGCCCTGTTGAACTGTTGCACAGCACCGGTCGGTTATTTACAGCAATAATAATAATAATGATGATAATAACTTGTCTGTTAGTGCGTGACGGTGATCTATGTAACTGCAGGGGAGGATATTTCTCATATATATATTTTTTGCAAACGTATATATGTATATGTGTCACCACAACGTGTTGGAATCAGTTGCTCGTCAATTTTGGGGCATATGGAGTTGTTATTGGTATCATCTTATTGTTTGTTTGTTTTAGTAGAGGTTTTACGGCGCTCGCAACTGCATGGTCATATGAGCGCCAGAAGATTAGAGGTGTTACAAGAGAGTAACAAACACAAAAAAGAAGAAGGGGAGATAAGGACGAAAGATATTTGATAGGAAAGAAGAAGCAAACCACACCAGAGCACCCGCCAACCACCCACGTATCATCTTAAAGCTTGTTCATTTGACTATCTTTCGATAAAGAAAAAGCACATGTCGCTTATATAAAAGTGGAGATATTTGCTACTGAAGGAGGTGGGGGTGGTCTGGTTTCAGAGAAAAAACTTGAGAAAAAACGGCAGCTAAAGTTTGTTGATTTCCAAAACTTGAGAGTCCTTGGAAACTTAAACGTTACATTTGCTGTGCCTTTAATCAAAGTTTTCCTGTAAAATCCTCACAGAAATGTTTTTAAAAGGACGTAAAAGGTGTTTAGCCAAAAAAGAATTTTTTTTTTTTTAATTGTCAAACTGGAGTAAAAATGCCAGTATCTTCGTTTTCATTATTTTGACAAGCGCCTGATTTCACCACGATGCCTCACACGTATGTGTGTGTCACAACGCAGTGGAATCAGTTGCTCGTCAATTTTGGGGCATGTGAAGTTATTAGTTCTATCTGAAAGCTTGTTCCTTTGACCGTCTTTTGGTGAAAAAAACACACATCTATCTTGGTTCGGAGTCGCGATATTTGCGATTGAAGGAGGTCGGGGTTGACTGGCTTCAAAGGTAAAATTAACAAGAAAATGGCCGCCAAGCTTTGGTGATTTCCAAAGTTTAACAGTCTTTGGAAACTGAAAATTTACATTTGTATTGCCTTTATTCAATGTTTTTCAGTAAAATCCAAACAGAAATATGTTTTAAAATGACATAAAAGGTGTAGAGCCAAACAAAAAACACAAAAAAACTAGAACAAAATTGAAAAACTGGAGGGAAAAATGCCGATATCTTCGATTTCGTTATTTTGACGAGCGCCTGATTTCACCACGACGCCTCACGTATAGATATAAACGTACTTTTTACATATTCAAATATGTAAATAAATTATACATACATATATTATATATATAAATACATTTTTTTAACTTGCAAAATCTCCTTCAAAATCGTCTCTCTTGCGACTGCCTAGCTGACTCCCATTTCCGTACGTCTGTGTCATCCTCTCTCCGTCCAGCTCCAAGTTTTCCTCCAAGCTTCGGTTCGTCAAGACCCTGGAAGAGCTCAACTCCCTGGTGCCTCTGGACAAAGTGACCATCCCAGACGCCATTGTCCAGTGAGTGACCGCTTGGTGACCGCTTGGTGACCGCTTACTGACTGCTGAGTGACCGCTCGGTGACCACTTAGTGACCGCTTAGATACCGCTGAGTGACCACTTAGTGACCGCTTAGATACCGCTCAGTGACTGCTGAGTGACCGCTTAGTGACCGCTTAGTGACCTAAGTGACCACTTATGAACCGCTTAGTGGCCGCTGAGTAACCGCTTAGTGACCCCCCCACCCCCCACCCCCCAATTAGAAACAGAAATTCCCCTACCTTGTCCCTCCCACCCCTTGTGTTACCGTGTGATTCCCTCCTCTACTGTGCCTTCAATAACCCGCGGGTACCTCCCCCCCCCCCCCCACACCTTTTTGAACAATCCCGCTGTTCCACTAGCTCCTAGCGTTTGTGCCCTCTCTTCTATTTATATCTCAGCCCATTTCCTGTGACGAGGTTCTTCGCTTCTCTCCCGTTCCTTCATTGCTATCCATCATCGTCATTATCATCATCATCATCTTCATCATCTTCATCATCATCATCCACTTCATCATCATCTTCATCATCATCTTCATCATCATCACCATCATCATCATCTTCATCTTCATCATCATCGTTGACAGCTCAAAGATTTTAAAAAGCCATCATCATCATCTTCGTCATCATCATCATCATCATCACCATCATCATCATCATCATCATCATTTGGAAAGCAGAGTAGGAGGGAGAGTATGCTTAATTTTCAGACAAAATTATATAAAAATATAAAATGCCTTTAAAAATTTTTAAACGATACAGCCCAACTTTTCGCCTTTTGGGCTTCCTCAGGAGCAATTGAGAGTAAAACTAAATGGGCACTGTATAATAGCAGGGAAATGGGCCTGTCATCATCATCAACATCATCATCACCATCATCATCATCATCATCATCAACATCATCATCATCATCATCATCATCATCATATAATGCCAGATTCTAATGAAATACTGAAAAATCATGGTTGGTTCGCCATTCTTGTCTTTGCTCGGATACTCTCTGGAGTCTACCCCTGCCTCGTTTGCCTTCCATTTTTTCCTGTGAGAGCTAGGTCAAGATATTCAGGCCTTCTTTATGTAAATTAAGTTTTCTCAGAAATTGCATTTTGTCTCTTCCTTATAGATTTTATTAGTGAATTGCCCACCATTATTATTCATTTAAGTAATTCTGTAATATTATGACATATGCCTAAGCTTTATATCTGATTATATGAGTAGTTGGTCATTTTTGAGACAGAGTGTCCCTCCCAGAACCTGCATTAATTGTCTCTTCCTCATTGATTTTTATTAGTGAATTGCCCATCATTATTCATTTAAGTAATTCTGTAATATTATGACATATGCCTAAGCTTTATGTCTGATTATATGAGTAGTTGGTCATTTTTGAGACAGAGTGTCCCTCCCAGAACCTGCATTAATTGTCTCTTCCTTATAGATTTTATTAGTGAATTGCCCACCATTATTCATTTAAGTAATTCTGTAATATTATGACGTATGCCTAAGCTTTATGTCTGATTATATGAGTAGTTGGTCATTTTAGCACCCCC
>NW_004797464.1:16724-19284 GCF_000002075.1 Aplysia californica | reverse complement strand
CCTCAGAGCATGCCTTTTCCTTTCTTCTGTACTGCATGTCGTAATGCAACACCCACCACCCACATACGTACACCTTTTTCTTCATCCGTCTTTCCGTTCCTCCGTCTTTCTCACAGGATTATGTCCCTTGCAGGAAGCATATTTTTAGCTGAATGACCGTGCATGGAACGTAATATTATTATATTGCATTCAGAATTTTGTTTTTTTCGATAGTATTGTTTTGCATCACTGTATTGTTATGTGAGATACTAGCTGGGCCCCCTGTCGATGAAAGGGATGATCGGTGCTTTAATATAAGCTGAAAGTCATTGGCCTACTATATTTACACTCTACTGGAATGGGGAAATAAATCTTGAGAGATGCAAAAAATTAGGTCTAGATCTATACTCTCAAAACAAAATGTGCCTCGCGAAATATCACTTCCGGATTTTCTAAAATTACAGAGACAGAAGCGTCGGCCTACAAAAGCGATCGGCGAAATAAAGAAATTTAGCTTTTTGCAGCAAGACTGTCTCAAAACTGAAAAAAAACCAAGGGCGCCATGATCTGGAGAATATTTTAAAGCATCTTTTGGCGAAAACCGCATGTCGATCGATGTAGCCATTAAAAAGCCTTTTGAATAGCAAAATTCGGCCACCACGAATAGATAATAGAAGATAAGATACTGCTTTATTATCCCAGAGGGAAATTTTTTTGGGTTGTATAGGACCGTAAAAATACATGCAGGTATACATAAAAAAATGTAATTGTATATTACTCTCATTAAAATTCAATATGAAAAGAGGAGTAAAGCTGACAAAATGTACATTCTCATCAGGTGTATCCTTCAACCACATGCAGGAATTTTTAATTACAAGACCTTTAGAGTTATATATATATATATATAGGTACATACTCTAAGAGCAACACGCATAGGTGAATGTGAAGGAAATCTTTTCATGTTTAAGAGTGAGAGGAGGGAGAGTTGAGTGTGTGTGTGTGTGTGTTTGTGTGTGAGAGAGAGAGAGGGAGAGAGGTGAAGAGGGAGATGAAGGGAGAGAGAGAGGAAGAAATGTTTTGGATTGAAAATATATATATATATATTTACACTGATTTTTAAACATTTAAACATTTTTAGGATTTAACCACTGACCCGAGCCAGCCGTACAGTGGGCTGTTGTGAACAAAACTAACTTGTGTTTCGCGCGCTCATATGACCTTATGCAGTTGCGAGCGCCATAAAACCCCGTACTACTAACTAACTAAGAGGAAGAAAATTTTAGAGATAGAAAGGGAGAAAGAGGTGCAGAGAGAAAGATAGAGACAGAGAGAAGTATGCAGTAGATGTGAGTTCAGACCCCACGCGTCGGTAGAAAGAATGACTCTATAGCTTTATTGGCGTGGACCAAGTAGTCATAATTTTTTTCTTCTGCTGAATTAATATTTGATTTATTTGCATTTTCAGGGATGTATAATATTTTTCCACAAATTTTTTTATTATAATTTATTTTGCTTTTTCAGGAATCAATATTTTTTTCCCACTATTTAAATTAAAAAAAGAAAAAATATATTTTTCGTAATAAATTTCGTTTCATTTTCAGGGACGAATATTTTCCACAATTTGATTCTCTTTTGCACTTTACGCCTATATACTTTCATTTTCAGGGATGAATGGTGTCTGAATAATCATATTTTTCTTCTTTTTTTTCTTTATTTTTTCTCCCCTTCACACCCTTTTCCCCCCCACCCATTCTCCTCCCACCCCCACCTCCCTTTTTTTTTAAAAAACCCAACCACCCTTTTTACTTTTAAATCCTTGACTGCACTGGCCACTGTACTACTCTGCCACAAATACAAACAAACAAAACGCACTCATGACATAATCTGGGTCACTCTTCTCTTCTGTCCATTTTTTTTTTTTTTTTTTTTTTTTTTTAAAATCTTTTTTTCCCCTCTTCCTCTCTGGTATTTTGATCCTCTCTGCTTTTGTTGTTTTTTTTTTTGCTGCAAATTTTTTTTTTCGTCTTGTCATTTTTTACGCCTCCCTATACCGTACGTACGCTCACATAAACGCACTTGCACATGCACACGTACATACGCACACATACGCATTTGAACACACACACACATACTCTCACTTACTCACATAAACACAAACTCACACACTCAAAAATACACAAACTCACACACTCAAAAATACACAAACTCATACTTACTCTCATACACACAAACACCCGTACCCATAAACACACACACACACTAAACTCCCTCTGCCCCCATGTCATCTCTCTGTCTCTCTCTCTCTCTTTCTCTCTCTCTCTCTCTCTCTCTGTCTCTCTCTCTCTCTCTCTCTCTTTCTCTCTCCCTCCCTTTTTCTCTCTTTCTCTCTCCCTCTTTCTCTCTTTCTCTCTCTCTCCTATGTTCCTTTGCCCCAATGAGTCACGAGATGGGCAAGCCTGCCCCCAGCCTCACACAAGGATTATCACCACCTCCAAGAATGATATGTACACTCCCTGATGCTTATGCCTATCTATCTATCTATCTATCTATCTATCTATCTATCTATCTATCTATCTATCTA
>NW_004797464.1:13524-16296 GCF_000002075.1 Aplysia californica | reverse complement strand
TATACATATATTTTGTATTTGTAATGTTTGATTTTTATAAAATATAGAATGTAATATGATTTACATTTTTTTTTTCATATATACATGTATGCTTTTGAATGCTTATGCTATTACACACATATACACATACACACATACATACACACACACACACGCACACATATCGATGGCTTAACGTAAGGCTCCACCATACTCGAACAGTAATATTATGGTCCTCCACCTACCACCCCTATAAACGTATACATCCCCCCTCCCCCCTCCCCTTTTTATATATTAAACAGGGCTGCTGTATGTATTAATTCTAGTCGGCGCTGATTTCAGTGTCAAACTCACCCCTGTGAGATAGAGTGTTAGATGTGTCGCTGTCTCAGACATGAACCTGTGGCCTTACAAATATAGATCTATGTGTGTCACGACGCTGAGGAATCGGGCGCTCGTCAAAACTATGAAAATTAAAGAAACCGGCTTTTTTTTCCTGGCTGTTGGGTAATTTTTATTTTATTTTATTTTTGGGGGCTCAGCACCTTTTGTATCCATTTAAAAACTGATTTCCGTGTGGATTTTACCTAAAAACATTTCTTAAAGGCACAAAAAATGAAAATTTTCAGTTTCCAAAGACTCTCAAGCTGTGGGAATTACCAAACTTTGGCAGATATTTCTCACTAATTTAACCTCTGAAAGCAGGCGACCCTGACACACCCCCCCCTCCCCATTCAATCGCAAATATTTCGACTTCTATTCGACATAAATGGGTAATATTTTCACCAAAAGCGAGGCAAATGAACTGGCAGTAAGATAATATTGATAACCCCATTTGCCCAAAAATTGGCGAGCGCTTGATTCCACCATGTCGTGACACATATATATGTATGTATGTATGTGTGTGTGTGTGTGTGTGTGTGTGTATGTGTGTGTGTGTGTGTGTGTGTGTGTGTGTATGTATGTATGTATGTATGTATGAATGTTTGTATGTTTGTATGTATGTTTGTATCTATGTATGTATGTATGTATGTATATATTGTAGTCAAATCTCTTGAATAGTGTTTTGATCATATGAAAAAATGCAGAGTGGAATCGTGGAGTGGTTGTTTGTACAGGTGATTGTCTTGGACAGTTCGCGGGCAGTATTGCACACAGACGTACGTCATTTTTGGCGGCCTTTGAGATACGTCTGTTTGCAATACTGCCTGCGAGGTGATTGTCTTGGACAGGTGATCGTTAGAGAAGGTTCTGCTATATGTGTGTGTAACTCAGGAACGTAATATTCTATTTTTGGTGGGTGGTTGGCGGGTGCTCTGGTGTAGTTTGCTCCTTCTTTCCTCTTAAGCATTTATCGTCCTTATCTCTCTTCCTTCTTTTTTACGTTTGTTGTTACTCTCTTGTAACACCTCTAATCTTCAGCACTTATATGACCTTATTGTGTTGCAAGTGCCGTAAAACTCTTTACTAAACTAAACTTCTATTTTTGTCCTCCCCCGGCAGGCTTGAAGAACTTCTCAAGGTCAACCCCGAGTACTTGGAGGAGCGGGATGCGGAGGAGAGCAGACAGATGAAGGAGGAGAAAGAGGAGGAGAAGAGGAGGGCCAAGGAGGAGAAGAAGACTGCCAAGGAGGAGAAGAAGACTGCCAAGCAGGAGAGGAAAGAGGAGAAGAAGAGGCAGGAGGAGGAGAGGAAGAGGAAGAAGGCGGAGGAGAAGGAGGAGAAGAAAAAGCAGAAGGAGGAGAAGAAGAGGCAGGAGGAGGAGAAGAAGAGGCAGGAGGAGGAGAAGAAGGCTTTGAAGAAAGAGAAAGGGAAGAAGTAGAGTGACCAAATCAAGAAAGAGAAAGAGAAGAAATAGAGTGACCAAATCAAGAAAGAGAAAGAGAAGAAATAGAGTGACCAATGGTCCTACTGAAAGAGGAGGGTCGCTGTTTTAATAAGATGTTAGTCGATAAGGAAAGTCACTGTTTTAATAAGATGTTATTCGATAATGATAGAATATTGATTATAATATTATTATGTCTTGTGAGCTGTTTTGTTTTGTTTGGGATTTTTGTTGGGTCTTTTTTTGTGTGTTTTTTAAAATACTTTGGTATCACTAGGTTTGGTAACGCCACCGTTGAGAAAGGGCAAGATGAGATCAAAGATTTGTCCCCGCGGTTTTATGCAAAAATAAATTCTGAAATTATGCAAACTGAGCCAAAAAATGTGAAATTATGCGATTCTGTTCATTTTCACAAAGAATGATAAAGGAAAATAATCCGAAATTATGCACACAAAAAAAATGATAAAATTTTGTGGGTGCATAAAACCGCGGGGACAGAAAGACACGTACCTCTGTGGGCTCGGTCGGTGACTCGCTGTGAGTGTGATCTGGATTGATTGGATTGATGATAAAATACCAAAAAAAACCTCAGTTTAACTGGAGTTGTTTTAGGGAGGTGTGTTTTGGGTTTTTTTTTAAAGTCTTTAAACCACATCGGATGTTCTGAGTGTCCGGTGTTAATAACCCTGTTCCCTATCGGACTAGTGACAACTGGTTTTTTGTTTTTTTTAATGTAGTGCTAGTACTAGTAGAGCCTATTTGCTTGTTTTTTCAAAACTGTTCCCAATCCAAGTTATTAAGTAATGACTAAATAAGCCTTTGTTTCCGCCATTTTAAAGTTGGAGACAAGCTTTTGGGGGTTAGAATGAGACGTCATATAGTGCACCAGCGATTGTATGCACAGTGAGCTTGCCTATGGCATCCTATTTCCTTTTTCCCGATGTTGCAATATTGTTTGGGTTTTTTTT
>NW_004797464.1:10694-12588 GCF_000002075.1 Aplysia californica | reverse complement strand
TTTATTTTGCTGTTTTCTAATCACAATTAGGTCATTTGTTCGGTATTAGCAGTAGTTTGTGTGGTTTATTTTGCTGTTTTCTAATCACAATTAGGTCATTTGTTCGGTATTAGCAGTAGTTTGTGTGGTTTATTTTGCTGTTTTCTAATCACAATTAGGTCATTTGTTCGGTATTTGCAGTAGTTTGTGTGGTTTGTGGTTTACTTTGTTGTTTTCGAAATGCGATTAGGTCATGGTTAGTAGAAGGTCAACATTTGAAGTTCAAATCTGTGCCATGCTTTACTGACCGATGAAATGTTTGGGTTTTTTTGTCACTCTGGATTTGTGCATCATGGATTCTGTGGTGTAGCAGATAGTCTCTTCGCTGTTGCATGCATATGACCCGTGTTCAATTCTCGTGTGTGGTTTGTTGGCGGGTGCTCTGGTGTGGTCTGCCTCTTCTTTCCGATCAACCATCTATCGTCTTTATCTCCCCTCCTTCTTTTTTGTGTTTGTTGCTCTCTTGTAACACCTCTAGTCTTCGGCACTTATATGAACTTATTGTGTTGCAAGTGCCGTAAAACTCTCACTAAAACAAACTCAGTTCCCATGTGGGGAGAAATTTTTCCTTTGAGCGTCTCTTTTTGTCTGTCTGCTGGGACGTTGCATCCCTCTCAGCCCGCGGCGGACCGGATGAGGCAGGCAGGGTCGGAACCCGTCTCTCACGTGTGATCTAAATTGTATCGAATGGGACGCAAAACCATGATCTAGTATAATGACAATGTTTGTTCGACTCTGCCCAGATTCGTCGTGGCTGGTGGGGCTGCAGCAGCCCGCTTCCTATATGGTCGCTTTTAAGCACAAGAGGGCTATCCCGAAAAAAAAATTTGGGGGAGAAAATCAAAGTTAAAAGTTTTTGGATTCTTATTCAGTCTCTTTAAAAGACGAGGAGAATTTTCTTTATAACCAAACAAATATAGAGTTTTCTTTATAAACAAACAAATATACACACCGATGAAACCAAACTTCTCCTATAGGTAGGGCCATGCCCACTTTTGGTGTAGGTCAAGGTTTCTGGAAACCCCCTGAAATCTGGGTTAGTCCGCATGACCTTAAAAGCGACCAAATGTTCTAGGTTGTGTTTTGTCAGTATGTTGAGGAAATACGTCCGCCGTCGGCCGGCCCACGGGTTTTACCGCTAGCTTTAAACTTTGTAGAATGTCTGGTGTATGGGTGGTTGGCGGCTGCTCTGGTGTGGTTTGCTGCTGCCTTTCCATCAAACATCTATTGCCGTGAGGTCATGGTTAGTAGAAGGTCAACATTTGAAGTTCAAATCTGTGCCATGCTTTACTGGCCGCTGAAATGTTGTTTTAATCACGCTGGATTCGTTCACGCAGAGTCTGTGGTGTAGCAGATAGTCTCTTCGCTGTTGCATGCATATATGAACCCTGTTCAATTCCCAGGTCTCTTTTCCTTGATATTAGCTCGGGAGACTCCTCTTAAATGACCTGCCAGTGTTGATAGAAGCATTGAACCCATATACTTAATTTTCTTCTATTTTCTCAAAGCTTTTTTTAAAAAAAAATTCCGCAACACAATAAGGTCTTCATATAAGCGCTGAAGTTTAGAGATGTTACAAGAGAGTAACAACCGCATACGAGAAGGAGGAGAGATGAGGATGCTAGATGTTTGATAGGAAGGAAAGAGCAAACCACACCAGAGCACTCTCCAATCACCCACTGTATTTGTGTAGGTGTGTGTGTGTGTGTGTGTGTGCGTGTGTGTGTGTGTGTGTGTGTGTGTGTGTGTGTGTGCGCGTCCCAGAAGGGAAATCGGAGGACGGACTGAAAAAAAAGTGCCAAGATTTTATTCTGACTTTCGTGGTTGTGGTTTGTTTTTTCTTTTTTTTCTTCTC
>NW_004797464.1:7682-9688 GCF_000002075.1 Aplysia californica | reverse complement strand
CCCCCAAGCCCAGCAGTCTGATACCTGACTTTGATTACTCTAACTCGAAATTCCTTCTTTCCTATCGGACGTCTATCGTCCTTATCTCCCCTTCTTCTTTTTTATGTTTGTTACCATACTCTCTTGTAGCACCTCTAATCTTCCGGCGCTCATAATATGACCTTATGCAGTTGCGGGTGCCAAAAAACTTTTACTGAAGAAAAAAAAAACGAACTCAAAATGGATCCATTTTCTCAAGGGTGCTCACTCACTCAATGTTTTGACATCAGAGGTCATGTCATCGTCCTCAAGTTGTCCCCCCTCCCCATCCCCTCCCCCCTCGACGGACCGTTCTATTTATGGCTCGTGTGATGATTTTTTTGCTAATGTATTCTTATTTCCTGTTCTTGCGGCTAATTCGATACTCTTTGTTCTACCCCAAAGAGGTTGTTTTTATCATATTATATATATATATATTATTGTGATGACAGCCCAATCATATATTATATATGTGTGTATATATATACACCTATATATATATACACCTATATATATATATATATATATATATATATATATATATATATATATATATCAACGGTATATGTCTCTATGTTCTGTGTTTTCTGTTTTTGTTTTTTTTACGTATGATACCTAATGCATTTAAGAATACGTGTGTGAGACTTCTGGTTACGTGTTGTTGTTTTTTAGTTTTGTTTTGCTTTTCCACGTAACTTTATTGCCTTAGCGGAGTCACCAAAACGAAACATTTCGAACCGGGCTGCCATTTTGTGAAGAACTAGCAACGGAAGAGACCGATCGAATCTGTGATGTCTTGCGACTCTCAGCGTTTGTGATGGAAGTAGCCAGTGCAGACTCTCAGCCACACTCTATAGTTTTGGAAAATTGTATCTTTTGCTTCTTCAAATTTTCGTGTACGGTCGAAACTTTTGAAGTCTGAAGAAACGTGGGTGGTTGGTGGCTGCTTTTGCGTGATTTGCTTCTTCTTTCCTATGAAGCATCTATCATCCTTATCTCCCCTTCTTTTTTTTGATGTTTGTTACTCTCTTGTAACAGCTCTAATCTTCTGGCACTCATATGATCTTATGCAGTTGCGAATGCTGTAAAACTCTTACTAAAACTGAACTAAACAGTGTCATTGTTATGTAAGAAATACACAAGGGAGGAAATGGCGGGTGGTTGTCTTATACAGGTGGCCGTTAGAGCACATGATTGTCTTATACAGGTGGCCGTTAGTACAGGTGATTGTCTTATACAGATGGCCATTTGTACAGGTGATTGTCTTATACAGGTGGCCGTTAGTACAGGTGATTGTCTTATACAGATGGCCATTTGTACAGGTGATTGTCTTATACAGGTGGCCGTTAGTACAGGTGATTGTCTTATACAGGTGGCCATTAGTACAGGTGGCCGTTAGTACAGGTGATTGTCTTATACAGGTGGCCGTTTGTACAGGTGATTGTCTTATACGGTGGTCGTTTGTACAGGTGATTGTTTGTACAGGTGATTGGCTTATACAGGTGATTGTTTTGTACAGGTGGTCGTTTGTACAGGTGATTGTTTGTACAGGTGGTCGTTTGTACAAGTGATTGTCTTATACGGTGGTCGTTTGTACAGGTGATTGTCTTATACGGTGGTCGTTTGTACAGGTGATTGTTTGTACAGGTGATTGGCTTATACAGGTGATTGTTTTGTACAGGTGGCCGTTAGTACAGGTGGTTGTCTTATACAGGTGGCCGTTAAAGCAGGTTAGACTATGTGGAAAAAGAGGATCGACCCGTACGCCCCAACACCAAAACGTTACAAACATAATATAATATGTCTTTGTTCTGGTCTGTTGCTCTATTTACGTGTTCATGTCCCAATTACGTGGTATATTATGTGTGTTCATGTCCCAATTACGTTGTATATTATGTGTGTTCATGTCCCAATTACGTTGTATATTATGTGTGTTCATGTCCCAATTACGTTGTATACTATGCGTGTGGTTATATATATGTGTGTGT
>NW_004797464.1:6437-7582 GCF_000002075.1 Aplysia californica | reverse complement strand
TGATCTTATGCAGTTGCGAATGCTGTAAAACTCTTACTAAAACTGAACTAAACAGTGTCATTGTTATGTAAGAAATACACAAGGGAGGAAATGGCGGGTGGTTGTCTTATACAGGTGGCCGTTAGAGCACATGATTGTCTTATACAGGTGGCCGTTAGTACAGGTGATTGTCTTATACAGATGGCCATTTGTACAGGTGATTGTCTTATACAGGTGGCCGTTAGTACAGGTGATTGTCTTATACAGGTGGCCATTAGTACAGGTGGCCGTTAGTACAGGTGATTGTCTTATACAGGTGGCCGTTTGTACAGGTGATTGTCTTATACGGTGGTCGTTTGTACAGGTGATTGTTTGTACAGGTGATTGGCTTATACAGGTGATTGTTTTGTACAGGTGGTCGTTTGTACAGGTGATTGTTTGTACAGGTGGTCGTTTGTACAAGTGATTGTCTTATACGGTGGTCGTTTGTACAGGTGATTGTCTTATACGGTGGTCGTTTGTACAGGTGATTGTTTGTACAGGTGATTGGCTTATACAGGTGATTGTTTTGTACAGGTGGCCGTTAGTACAGGTGGTTGTCTTATACAGGTGGCCGTTAAAGCAGGTTAGACTATGTGGAAAAAGAGGATCGACCCGTACGCCCCAACACCAAAACGTTACAAACATAATATAATATGTCTTTGTTCTGGTCTGTTGCTCTATTTACGTGTTCATGTCCCAATTACGTGGTATATTATGTGTGTTCATGTCCCAATTACGTTGTATATTATGTGTGTTCATGTCCCAATTACGTTGTATATTATGTGTGTTCATGTCCCAATTACGTTGTATACTATGCGTGTGGTTATATATATGTGTGTGTGAGGCATCGTGGTAAAACCAGGCGCTATTCAAAATAATGGAATTGAAGAATTCGGCATATTTCAGCCTGTTTTGCAAGTTTAATAGTGGGGGTTTTTTGGCTCAACACCTTTTAAGTTCGATTAAGATATATTTATGTGTGAATTTTATTATAAACGCTGATTAAAAAGGCCCAGAAAAATGTAAATTTGATGTTTCCAAGTAGCCTTGTGCTAGGGAAGTAACCAAACTTTGGTGGCAATTTTCTCACTAATTTTACTTCTGAAACCAGGTGAACCCCCCCC
>NW_004797464.1:4985-6154 GCF_000002075.1 Aplysia californica | reverse complement strand
ACCCCCCCCCCCACCCCACCCCACCCCCATCTCCTTCGTTTGCAAATATTTCAAATTCTATTGAAGATAGACGGGCAATTTATTTACTGAAAGCAAGACAAATGAACAAGCTTTTTTTAAGATGGTGCCATTAACTCTGTTTGCCGAAAAGTTGAACAGCGTCTGATTCCGTCGCGTCGTGGAATATATATGTGAGGCTTCGTGGTAAAACCGAGGCACTCGTCAAAATAATGTAATTGAAGAAACCGACTTTTCCACGCCCCTCGGGCAATTTTTATTTTTTTAAAGAATTTTTGTTTTGGGCTCAACACCTTTTATGTCCATAGAAAAACACACGCCTGGGGGGATTTTACTGGGAAAACTTTGATTTGTAAAAAAAATTTAAAAGGCATGTGAATTTGCAGCAGTTTGCAAGAACACTCCTGACAGACTACAGCTTTTTTCATGTCCCCAAACTTTTACGGCCATTTTCTCGTTAATTTTATCTCTAACTAATTTTACCTCTAACTCTAACGCCAAGCGAGCCCCCACCTCCTTCCGTCGCAAATATTTCTACTCCTGTTCATGATGCGCGGGTATTTTTTCAAATCAAAAGACGAGCTAATAAACAGACTTTAATATTACAACAAATACTCTGCTTCTGCCGAAAAATCGATGAGCGCCTGATTCCACCATGTCGTGATACACATATGTACGTGCATGCGTGCGCGTGTGTGTGTGCACTAGTCTATATATAGAAATACGTGAAATTCCGTCTCTCTGAATGAGTGGAATTATGACTATGACTGATTACGTGTCTTTCTCAATATTATACTCAGAGACAAACATATGATGTTTTCGCCAAGTATGCTTTAGGAAACCATACTATGTGCTAGTTCATAATCTAATCTAATATGTACATAGATATATTTACGTATTATATTTAAATATATATATATATGACGATTGCATACTTGTGACATCAGACCTTTGGTGGATACCTTATCGGATACGTGTATTGCCGGATAGATGTTTCCCTCCATGTTCACTTTTCATTTCATCCCTGTCAAAATCTCACCGTATAAGCACCAAGTAATAATAACACTAATAAAAATAATAATAATAATAATAATAGATAGCATTTGTATAGCGCATATCCCCGCTCAGCAGCAGGCTCTAAGCGCTTTACA
>NW_004797464.1:3535-4885 GCF_000002075.1 Aplysia californica | reverse complement strand
CTTCCCGGGAAGCATACATAATAATAGTAATAATAATAATAGTAATAATAATAATAGTAATAATAATAATAGTAATAATAATAATAATAATAATGTTAATAGATTGCATTTATATAGCCCTCTATCCCGCACAGAGTTAGTAGGGGCCTATAAGCTCTGAGCGCTTTACTTTACAGCAATCCCCTGATCTCTGATCGGTCCGTACAAGATAAGACATTTCTCAGTAACAAGAAGACTTGTTCAACCACACAAAGTCATAAAGAACTTTCTTCACAACCATACGTCAATTATATTTCTGTCAGTATTTTAATTTCACAGAAAAGGGAAAGAAACGTCTCTTCTTACATTAGGTGACGTTTTTTAGAGTGGGGCGAAAACTTTGACCTGACTCAAAAACCGCACAGCAAGAAGAGCTTTGAATATATTGGTGGCACAGCTTATCGTCAAATATTTCATAAACTGTCTGATATAAACTCTCCAGCTCTTGCACAGGGACTTATATCTATTTGTCTTTTAACAGAAATAACAGATCAATATTTTTGTAAGCACCTGTTAGCTCTGATCTAGAAAATTCCGTAAGAAATATTCATAAAAAGTCACAGTGGGTGGGTTTTACGGATTTTAAAAGGTTTATAACTGGAACATTTAAGAAATATTACTTTAAAATCCCAGTTGGTGGTTTTCACGGACTTTAAAAGGTTTATAACTGGGGCATTATCGCTTTTAAAAGCAAGTCCATCATTTTTTTCCTTCTGATTGCGAGATTGTGTTTATTGAAAGCATGTTTTGAGAACTTTTAGTACAAAAAAGTGTTCACTTTAAAATTAATCTCTTGTAACTAGTTTTTTAAAAACTAAATACTGCCATTGGCGAGCTGTGACGTAGGCCATATATGTATGTATGCAAAAGGCGTGTGAGAAGCGGGAAGTGCTGTGAATAATTCCATTTCCCGTCTGACAGAGATTTAATTTATGGTATTCTATGTAAATTTGTGACGAAAAGTTTTGTAATCTAACCCCAACTGTGGTGGAAAATTATGATGATTATAGTTAAGACAAATTGATACAAACTGCTGTGCAAAGTGTGAGTGACACTGATTCACCCGTTAAAAAGATATTTGAGGATGATAAGTTGCGCCGCCAATTTTTCACTGCACTATAGTAAACTTCTTTACAAACTGCTGTGCAAAGTGTGGGTGACACTGATTCACCCGTTAAAAAGATATTTGAGGATGATAAGTTGCGCCGCCAATTTTTCACTGCACTATAGTAAACTTCTTTACAAACTGCTGTGCAAAGTGTGGGTGACACTGATTCACCCGTTAAAAAGATATTTGAGGATGATAAGTTG
>NW_004797464.1:1022-3225 GCF_000002075.1 Aplysia californica | reverse complement strand
CACACACACACACACACACACACACACACACACACACACACACACACACACGCGCACGCGCGCGCGCGCACACCAATACACAAGTTACAATTATGGTATTTGAACGTGGAAATATATTTGAACTGTACACTGAATGCCCTCTGCTAAGAGCAATATATAAGGGCATTAAGTACTTGTAAACGGAAGAACATTGTATAATATGGATTTTTGCAATTAAACAAGATTCTCATTTTAAGGATAAGACTAAGAGGCACTATGAGAGTGGTGTGCCTCGATGCGTGCACCTTCTCTCTTGCTATCTCTTACTCTCTCTCTCTCTCTCTCTCTCTCTCTCTCTCTCTCACACACACACACACACACACACACACACACACACACACACACAAACAGACACACACACACACACACATACGCCTACACATATGTACACACACAAACACACACACACACACACATATGTACACTCACAAACACACACAAACACACACACACACGTACAAACATTCATACAAACAGGCAGATTTGAAAATAGCACGACCTTAGAAAAGCAGGTTCAAAGATTGATATACAGGTTTATCATATTATGTAGGTATATCATATGTACGTATATCGTAAAAACATTCAGTCTACCTCCCCCCAACAAAAGCTAGGTTGTCCGACATATTCTCAATGTGCGCAGAATGTGTCACACATATATATATATATATATATTATATTATATATACAGACATACTCCTTTCCCCAAAATCTGTGATTAGATTGGAAGTTCACCAATGTTTTTATGCGTGTGTTTTTGGAGCCAGCACAGAAGGGTACACCTTCCGTCGCAAATCTGTCTTTTACGGGTGGTTGGAGGGCGCGCCACTGATAGGTCCTACATTTTTACTTTCCCGTTGTAATTTCTGTGCGTCTGTCTTACTTTTCCCCAGCACTAAATGACCGTTATTGTGTCGGTGTGCTTCTCTTTGCTCAAACAAACAAACAAACAAACAAACAAACAGACAAACACGTGTCTTTTTTTTTGTTATCAGCGCGTGGAGTGACTGGAATAAACTATAAAACCAGCATATTATTATGTGGTGTAGCAGATAGGAGTACTAGAGCTTTGCAGGAGACCCGAGCTCCATTCCCGAATAGGGGGACTTTTTATTGAGTATCTTGGTCTTTTTTAACTTTCTACTGAGATATTGAATCTCTTTTCTTAGCTGGGTGTGGCCTCGATGAGCAGAGAGAGTGGAAACTTATTTCTTTAACCCTATCTGTACTTCGAGTTTTACTATCGTATCCATACGACGTGAGGAGCTGTATTCCCCCCACTTTCCGAAGAGGAAATTTACTCGTTAATCCGATCTGTACGCGTTGCGTAGCATTCTGTCGAAATGATTTTTTGACAAATACCGGTACTAAAAGTTTCAAAGAGATCTTCGTACTAGAAGTATTCTAAAATGTGAAGAGTACAACCCCGGGGGTACAAAATGACCCCAAGCGTACGGGTAGGGTTAATGATCTAAATTGTTTCAATTGGGGCTAGTAACATCTACTGACATAATTTGTTTTTTGTTTTTAAGACAATGTTACCGAAAGAGACAAGGACTTTTGGTAAATTACAAGGTTGTTTTTGGTTTTTTTGTGGGGTTTTTTGTTTGTTGTTGATGTTACTTGCAGTTGAAAAATTTACTAAAAACTTAGTCAGAGCTGTATTTTTTCATTCTTTTTTTTTTTTTTTTTTTCCTCATCTTGGAAACGGGTTATTTGTGTGTTTGTAAGTTTGACCCAATTAATTTATTTTTATTTCACACTTTTCCCATCAATCAGCGCCTTACGTCCCAATGTAAAAGACAAAACAACTTGTCAAATATCACTCCAATTGACAGATCGGGACAAACGTATTCTGACACAACTGATGGAAAAGTGTAAAAAAATAATACATTTTAAAGCCCCTACTCACCAGCATTGTGATTTAATCAATCAAAACGTTTTGACATATTCTATCCAGTCTCGCAGGCACATATAGGGAAGCATGTACATTGATTGAAGACGTACAAAGAGCGAAACAAGTACATTGACTGAAGACGTACATAGTCATAGAGCGAAACACGTACATTGACTGAACACGTACACAGAGCGAAACACGTACATTGACTGAACACGTACACAGAGCGAAACACGTACATTGACTGAACACGTACACAGAGCGAAACAC
>NW_004797464.1:0-376 GCF_000002075.1 Aplysia californica | reverse complement strand
CACGTACACAGAGCAAAACACGTACATTGACTGAACACGTACACAGAGCGGAACACGTACATTGACTGAACACGTACACAGAGCGAAACACGTACACAGAGCGGAACATGTACATTGACTGAACACGTACACAGAGCGAAACATGAACAGATTTGCAGCAGGTCCCAATTATTCCTTTTTGTTTTTTACTTTTTCGTTACATTCTTTGTACTTGAAATGCGTACCGGTACATGATAACGAATTTCGTACGGTACGCTATGATTACTATGAATAGGTTTCCGCATCCCACCGATTTCAATGTGTGCGTGCTAGACTGTAATTTATTTAAATTAGTATTATTGTTATTATTAGTAGTAGTAGTATTACTGTTATTGTT
>NW_004797463.1:1264443-1265924 GCF_000002075.1 Aplysia californica | reverse complement strand
GAGAGAGAGAGAGAGAGAGAGAGAGAGAGAGAGTTGAAACTAAGCTACCCCAAATGGTGTACCACCCCCAGATTCAGACCATCATACACGGTCACCACGTAAACAAAACAATCACTTTCAGTACCGGGACTTATATTTGACAAATTCTGAACTGACGCACAGTTGATGTCCATGGGTGGTTGGCTGGTGCTCTGGTGCGTTCTGCTCCTTCTTTCCTGTCAAAACATCTGTTCTGTTGACATCCACCCCTTGGCGCTCATAATATGGCCTTATGCAGTTGCGAGAGACGTAAAACCTTACTACAACTAAAATAAAACGTATGTCGTCCTTATCTCTCCTCCTCTTTTGTGTTTGTTACTTTCTTGTTACATCCCTACTCCTTAGTACTTATATGACCTTAGTGTGTTGCAAGTGCGGTAAAACTCTTACTAAAACTAAAACTAACAGATAGTGTCTGTGCTGTGTCTCTGGAACGGCGACCTCAATATGTTGTTCCGTGGCGCGGTGGAATCAGGCGCTCGTCATTTTTTGGACATATAGGGTTATTGATATCGTCTTAAAGACAATTATTTTGCCTTGCTTTTGGTGGAAATAAATATCCAGTCGAAATATTTGCGATTGAAGGAGGTCAGGGTCGCCTGGTTTCAGAGGTAAAATTAGCGAGTAAATAGCCGCCAAGTTTGGTAAGTTCCATTGCTTGAGAGTCCTTGGAAACTGAAAATTGACATTTTAGTGTCTTTAATCAACGTTTTTCATTTTTCAGCAAAATCAACACGGAAATGTGTTTTTAAATGGACGTAAAAGGTGTTGAGCCAAAACAAAAAGAATAGAAAATTTGATAAAATTTGACCAACTCCCAGAAAAATGCTGGTTTCTCTTATTCCATTGTTTTGACGAGCGCCTGATTTCCCCACGCTAAATGTCGTGTCGTGACGCGGTGGAATCAGGCGCTCGTCAAATTTTGGCCTAAACAGAGTTAGATCAAGTAATATTGACATCTTAAAGCTGGTTCAGTTATCTTGCATTTGGCGAAAAATAAACCCGCTAAGACTAAGCTTTCATTTCAACAGTGGTGTGCACAGGGATGAACCTTAATGTGTAACGGAGAAAGCTTTTCTTTTTTTCTTTTTTCTTTTTTTTTTTTCTTTTTTTTTTTGGTCAGATTTTGTTGGGTTTTTTCCGTTCCGTCTCTCTTCATGGCATCTATGTAGTAAATAAATTATAACGGATCTGTCTTTTTAGGCTAAACTCTAATAAACCCAAGGAAAATTAATTTAAGAAACGGGAAATCCCAGCCTTAAATGTGTCTGTTTTTTATACCACGGGCATTAGCGGAAGACTCCAGTTTTTGAGGCGGTCTCTGTGTCATAAACACAAGTCTGCGAACACTTTCTGAGAGGGAAAGACACTGTCAGAAGTTCCCGGGAAGCTCATTTACATTTTTTTTATCGATTAGATTTCCAAGTGCTTCTCTCTCTCTC
>NW_004797463.1:1256728-1259879 GCF_000002075.1 Aplysia californica | reverse complement strand
CCTATCATCTGACCCATATTTTCTACCAGACTTCTCATCCACAAAGTCTATCATCTGACCCATATTTTCTACCAGACTTCTCATCCACAAAGTCTATCATCTGACCCATATTTTTTATCAGACTTCTCATTCACAAAGTCTGATGCGTGGTCCCGTCAAACAAATGGTCACTTTTAAGCTCAAGGGGGCTATCCCGAAAAGTGCTGTTTTGAGAAAATCGAAGGTAAAGTTTTTGCATCTTGTTCAGTTTCTATAAAAGACAAGGAGAGTTTTCTCTACAACCAAACAAATATACACACCAATAAAACCAAACTTCTACAATAGGTAGGGCAATGCCCACTTTTGGTGTAGGTCAAGATTTCTGGAGACCCCTGAGATCTCGGTTAGCCCGCGTGTCCTTCAAAGCGACCAAATGCTCTCACCACAAGTTTGCTATTTCCTTGACGATTCTCCCGACTGCTCTTTATACTTGTGGGTGGCTGGCGGGTGCTCTGGAATGGTTTGCTTCTTCTTCCCTATCAAATATCTATCGTCCTTATCTCCCCTTCTTCTTTTTTAGGTTTGTTATTCTCTTGTAACACCTCTAATATTCGGCACTTATATGACCTTATTTTATTGAAAGTGTCGTAAAACTCTTTCAAAAACTAAACTCTATACCTCCCGACGGAAGGTGATCAATAGAGCACTACTCATCATCACCCGGTGCCTTGCCGACTGGCGTGGGCGATCATGGACCTCCACTTCACTCTGTCTTGCGTTGCAGCGATAATGTCTGTCGTTTTTGCTATTCCCAGCCATGTTGTCATCTTGTCCAGTATCTTTTCCCTCTGTCTGCCTCTGCCTCTCTTTCCTTCAAACTTGCCTGTTGTTACAATATTCTCCACTGCTTCTTTCCGCATTGTGTGTCCAATGAAATTTGTCTGTCGCTTTCTTATATTCGTCACAAGCTGTCTTCTACAATTTGCTTCAACCAAGACTTCTTCATTTGTTTTTCTAGCAGTCCATGGGATACGCAGCATGCGTCTTATGAACCACAACTCGGTCGCCTCAATTGTTCTTTCTAGCAGTCTATTAGAGCAATGCTAGGAAGGTCTTAGATTCATGTACAGAATATCTAGATGTTGGTTTTGGTCACTAGAGGTATATGGTATAGGTTGTGGATGTTTACCAGTCTAGATAAACGTTTTGGTGCCTCGAAAGATGACGTACCTCGAAAATTGTCACCTGACGGGAATCGTCTTCTTCTTCTTCTTCTTCTATCCCGTGGTTGGGGCAACCGTGGGGGCACCACTGCATCTGAAAACCAGCTCTCGCCATCTATTTTTGTCCTCTGCTTTCCTCAGATTGTCACTCATCGTCTTCCATGTCCACTCAGTGATGTTTTGTCCTCCCATCTCCTTCTCTGCCTTCCTCTCTTTCTCCTTCCTTGTACGGTTCCTTGTAAAATTGTTTTGGCAAGTCCTGTGGATCTTGTGACATGCCCATACCATTTTAATTTTCGTCTCTTCACTGTGATCAGTAGATCTTCATGCTGCCATACACACCTTAAAATGATAAATTTTCCTAACAAAAATCCAGCAATGTCTCTAGTGTGGGGGTTAGGCTTTTCGCTGAAACGTTTCTAAACTGAGTTGTTGCAAGCGCAGTGACGATAACGAACAATACAATTGCAAAAAGCGCAGAGCTCTTGTATGAAGTTTCTTACTTACTTACTTGGCAGGAGAATATGCGTCATTGCAGGCGTCACAATGCCATAGCTGCTCCTCCCTCCTCTCCAGGATCCATGAAAGGGTCTGTCTGCTGATCGTGCCAGTTAACAGCTGGTTGGATATTCTTTTGGCTTTTCCACGCAGGTTGCTGTCTCTCCCCGACCCTCTAGAGACACCAGCTTCTCTTAGTCTATGAAGTTTCGGGGGGAGTTGACGCATAAGGAAACACGCAGACAGATCGTAGGTGCACATGTGTGTGTGTGTGTGTGTGTGTGTGTGTGTGTGTGTGTGTGTGTGTGTGTGTGTGTGTGTGTGTGTGTGTGTGTGTGTGTGTGTGTGTGTGTATATATATTTTGTACAAACATACAAACAAACAAAAGACCCGAGAAATGTCTCTCTCTCCCTCCCCCCCCCCTCTCTCTCTCCCTCTCTCTCCCTCTCTCTCTTGTTTGTTTAGTATAGGGTTTTACGGCGCTCGCAACTGCATAAGGTCATATGAGCGCGCGGGACACACCTAATACTTTTTCGTTGGCAGGAAATTTTGAATTTTGCCCGGGAGGCGGCCGAAGCCTACTCTTATCGATTTTAGACCACCAAGGGATCTTTAACGTGCGCAACTTGCACGCGGGCCCTCCGAGATTTTCGCCCTTGTCCGAGAAGGCTAGGTGTAGATCTTTCCTACCAGAAGATCAGGGGTGTGGCAGAAAGACAGCTGTAAGAAGGAGTCAAGGAGAAACAGTAGAAAGGCTGCAGAAAGAGTCAGGAGCCCAGAGGAGGGGGCAAGGGAGGTTAGGGGGTTGGGGCAGAAAGAGGAGACGAAAGCAGACGACAGAATATTGCTAGAGAGCAGGAAAGGAGGTGAAAGGAGACAATTTTAGAGAAGAAAATTTTTCGGTCGCTACCCGGATTCGAACCCGGGACCTTTGAATGAGAGGCCTTAACATCTAGGCCACCCACGAGAGCCCCCCCCCCCCCCTCTCACTCTCTCTCTCTATCAATCTATCTATCTTTCTATTTATCTATCTATCTCTCTATCTGTCTATCTATCTCGTTCTCTCTCTGTCTCTGTCTCTGTCTCTGTCTCTGTCTATGTCTCTCTCTCTCTCTCTCTCTCTCTCTCTCTCTATCTATCTCATGATATCTCTTAAAATATGTACTCGTCACAACAACTATTCATCTTTCTCGCGCGCTCCAGCTCCAACGGACAAAGAGAAAACACAAAGACCTACAAAGAAAGAGAGAAAATTCCGAGATTTCGAAGGAAACTTAGATCTCCGGTCAAACACTGAATCGATTGTGGGGGCAAGTTATATTTTTACATTACCGGGGGAACATATTTTTAAATCGCAGAACCGAAAAAAAAGGAAAGCAAACAGTTTTAAGTTGATCAACAATGAAAAACGCCCCGAAGACGTAACAAGTGGGACCACAAAGGGAAAGGG
>NW_004797463.1:1248027-1255306 GCF_000002075.1 Aplysia californica | reverse complement strand
CCGACACTGAATCCTGATTGGCTCCTCCTATCAGATACACGAGCTTTGAATAGGCAATTTTGCCCCCGGGGAAACGCGGTCATGATATCATCTTCAGCTATATTTAATTTCCCTTCTTGGATCTCAATTCGAACTTTCCCTGTCAAAAATGCACAAGTCTCATAATAATATGACCTTATGCTGTTGCGAGCGCCGTAAAACTCTTACTCAACTAAAATAAAAAACAGAAGAGACACTTGTATTTTTCGTTTTCTAAGATATGTACAGTAAAGTTAAGTTGTTCCCGCATCCGATCCAGACATCGGGGATTGCCTTGTTAGTGAGACAACTTCCTGGGCCTTCGGCATATTGTGGTAGGGTGGCCAGTTCCTTTCCACGCCGCCTTTACTTCCCCAACTCGAAGTCAGGTACCCATTACTGCTGGGTGTGCAGGAGGGGGCGAAATAAATACGTGTCCGAACCGAGGCTCGAACCCGGACTTTCCACTTCGGAGACGAGCGCACTAACCACTCCGCCACCGCGCCCTTTGTACTGTACTTTTTGTCTATTTTCTTTTTCTTTTTTTTTTAGGGGAGGGGGGGGCTGGCTTTGCTGGTGGAAAGAAGCAGTCAATGTATAGATCTCCCCTATGCGCACTCACCGCTAATGGGATGTAGTTTTGATTCAGTCTGGGCCAGACTTTTCCTTCCACTCGCGACCTTCAAAAAAGAAAATAAACGTGTTCGGCTTTGAAGGTCGCTGTCGAATTAAGTGGAATTCGGTCGTGCTTAGACCAAAGGTGTAGTATTTGCCCTATCCATCAAGGAAGATAATCTGTCTGGCCCAGACTCGATCAAATGAATCCGGTTGTTTTTGTTTATGTTAGTGTTTTACGGTGCTCGCAACTGCATAAGGTCATATGAGCCCGCGGGACACATGAAACATTTTCAGTTGGTGGGATATTTTGAATTTTGTCAGGGTGGCGGCCGAAGTGAACTCTTTCCGATTTTAGACCACGAAGGGATCTTTAACATGCGCAACTCACACACGAGACCTCCGAGATTTTTCACCCTTGTCCGAGAAGGCTTTGTGTAGATCTTACAGCTGTAAGAAGGAGCCAGGGGGTAGCAGTAGAATGTCTGCAGAAAGAGTCAGGAGCCCAGAGGATGGGACGAAGGAGGTGAGGGGGTGGGAGCAGAAAGTGGAGACGAAAGCAGACGACAGAACATTGCAAGGGAGCAGGAAAGGAGGTGGAAGGAGACAATTTGGAGAAGAGAAATGTCCGTCGCTATTCGGATTCGAACACGGGACCTATTGAAAGAGAGGCGTACATCTTAACCTCAAGGCCAAGAGAGTCCCCGAATCCGATTGTCAGTATCAAAAGTAGGTGTGCAGTGGGCCTTTACCCTATCCGTACGCCCTGGAGTCACTTTGAACCCCCGGGCTTGTATTCTTCACATTTTAGAATACTTCTAGTTCGAAGATCTCTTTGAGACTTTCAGTATTTCTCAAAGAATCATTTTGACAAACTGCTATGCAAAGCGTACGGATCGGGTTAACGAATAAACTTCCTCTTTGGAAAGTGGTGGCACAGAGTTCCCCGCGTCGTATGGATACGATAGTAAAACATGACGTACAGATAGGGTTAAATGGTGGCACAGAGTTCCCCACGTCGTATGGATACGATAGTAAAACCCAACGTACGGATAGGGTTAAGTGGTGGCACAGAGTTCCCCACGTCGTTTGGATACTATAGTAAAACATGACGTACAGATAGGGTTAAGTGGTGGCACAGAGTTCCCCACGTCGTATGGATACGATAGTAAAACACGACGTACGGATAGGGTTAAGTGGTGGCACAGAGTTCCCCACGTCGTATGGATACGACAGTAAAACACGACGTACGGATAGCAAGTGATTGTGTCGTTTCATGAATACAAGACAGATGAACGAGAAGAAACTCTCTTGATCTTGGACAAGTCAAAGGGCAGTGCTACTGACTGAAGTGTCTATAGGCCATTCCCAAAGGGGGGATATTAACATGTTGTTGTACACAGTAGAATTGTCAATGGGCTTATTTATCAATGCCATGCTCATACTGTGCCGGAACAACATAGGGGGAACTGCTGCTTTTTCTTTCTTCATCCTTACTATCGTCATTTTTCATCTACTTCTTTTGTATGTTTGTCACTCTCTTGTGACCCGCTATTCCCCGGGTGCCTTGATAGTCGAAGCAGACTTTGTGCTGTTGAGGCTAGAGAGGTGAGCAGAGTAAGTCTGGTTCCCTGTTTGGACTTCTCTGTTGACATCCACCCCATGGTGCTCATATGACCTTATGCAGTTGCGAGCACGTAAAACCTTACTACAACTAAAAACTAAAAGGCTAAGCAATGGTTTGAAAGACAATTGTGCCAACTAGTTCATCAAGAAATACAATATGTGGAGCAAAGAAACGACAGGCCTAAGGCGTCTCATGACTCATTCCCCGCGTGTCTGTGTCAGTCTCCTTGTCTTGTTGCTGTCCGCTGTATCTCAATACAGTTTGGCCAATGTAGGCTACCCGTCTTTGGCAGACTGAGGAGACGAGTTGAGATTTTTCTTCACTTTTTAAAACAAATTTCCCAGAGCTTAAATTTTAATTAACTATGCTTTTTTCGGGGTGGGGGGGGGTGATTGTATGTTGCTGTTTTTGTGTGTTGGTTTCTTTTATTTAGAGTTTTTGGTAACATTTTCTTTCCATTTATTCGCAGATTTTCTCCGGACCTTTCTATCCAGATTCCACAACGTTTTCCAACTCCAGCAGGATTTCTTCCCCCAGTAGAGAAACATCTTGTCCAAGTGATCACGTGATCTCGCACAGACTCCCGGGAGCGAGGACTTTGTGAAGGATCAGCCAACCCTTGGCCCGGCCAGCCAGGATTACGTCACTCTCGGGCAAACATGTACAGCCCTCATATCGCCAGGAGATGATTTCCCCCGCCCTCGCCATAGCTCCATAGCTCCATAGCTCCATAGCCCCCCCCCCCCTTCCCCCTCGCCATAGCTCCATAGCTCCATAGCCCCCCCCCCCCTCCCCCCCGCCAAAGCTCCAAAGACCCATAGGCCCCCCCCCCCCACACACACACACACACGCACTTGAGGACTGTCAGATCGATGTAGTTTTAATTTCTCGTCTCAGAAGAAGAAAGTGCGATCTATTTCCCCCTCACCACCAAGTTATTACTCTCGACCTACGGGCACGCGTACGTTTACGATCCACAACCTGCCACCAGAGATGAGATAAATCCTACACAATTCTTGTCCCAAACTGGAATCTGTGTTTATAGAGATATGATTCAAAACTGAGGTTTTGTTTATAGAATTCAGAAAATTTCAAAACAATATTTTAATACAATACTGGTTTGGGTTTTTTGGGGTCTTTTTTACTTTTAATTTTTTGTGGACTAAAAATCTAAATTTGAAGGTCTCATCAATCGGTATTTTTGTGTTTTAATTGAGTAGATTCTAGATCTATTTGTTCTTGGAAAAGGTGAATGTAAACAAATGAGGATTTTTTTTTTGGGGTCTTGACTTCTTTGTTTCTGTTTGATAAGTGAATGTTGATGTGTCCTTACTTCTGGTCAAATCTTCATCACTTACCACCTTTCCTGAAGGAAATCCACTAGAATACCTTTTTTTATCCTTTTCTTCTCTTCATCTATTACGGCTGTAGGTTCTTTTGCACTCTTTACCAACACAATATTGTCGTCGAGGCCTAGTTGAGCAGAGAGATCTGTGCAAATCGAGGGATAAAAGGATCTCAGCTGGTGAGACAGAGGATTGCCTCCCCCCTCACCTCTAGTCTCGTTCTCTGTGCTGGAGTGGGATACACTCCGTCAACAACGTCCCCCGTCATCCTTACCCCTCGCCTCCACACACAGCCCGTCAACCAACGATTCGCTCCCCCAGAACCAGCAACCGTCAACCACCCACCAGACGAGTTGTCCCCCTTGGCCCGGGCTCTCACCCCCCTGGGCCTCACCTGCTACACCGATGTCCGTGAGCCGGGGCTCAGTGACGCTCCGATCCTCCTCCCTCACGCACCGCGGGCCGTGCACGCACCGACTGCGCCACTCTCGCCTCCTCAGGGGTCGCGGGGGTCACCTCGGGCTCACTTCCGGCCGGCTCGCCAGGTTTGTATCTCCGGTCGTCAAGGTAACGGCGTCGGTTGCCAAGGCTGCACCGTCGAGTGTCAAAGGAAGAACAACAACAAGCGCTGTTTCTTTGTCTTGGTGTACGTCACGGGCTATCAAAGCTACGTCATCGGTTGCCATAACAACACCGCCATTGGTCGTCAAGGGTACAGCGTCGGTTGCCAAGCTACTACCAGCGTGTGGCGTCTCTACTTCCGCTCGTCTTGTCCCGAGCACACACAACACGGGAGACACAGCCGTCTACACAGACAGACGGGCCCAGGAGACAGAAGACACATCCTGCTACACAAACAGAAGGACACAGGATACGCGAGACACAGCGATCTACACAGACAGAAGGACACACGACACACGACGAAACACATCCAGACACACAGACAGACGGACTCCCAGAGTCCCCACAAGCGTCCACACTCTACCACAACCCCGTGACCCCCTCCCCCGCGGGTCACTCCCACCACCACCGCCCACCACCCACTATCCCCACACCCACCCGGGCGAGATTCGTACCGAGGCCCTCCACAGCGTGGTGGCCCGGGCTCTCTGTCTGCCTCCTCTACCATGGACTGTTGCACCAAGCGGCGTCTGTTGACCGTGATGACCAGTGTGTGCGCATGCGCGGCGTTTGGCCTGCTGTGTATCTCGGTGGGCACGGACTACTGGCTTTTCACCAAGGAGAGGACCAAGGAAGCTTCGGCGACCAACAAGTCTGTCGGCGCGGTCTATAGGAGCGTGTACTCGGGGCTGTGGAGGAGGTGCTCCTACGGTATGTCTGTCTGTGTGTACGTTTGTTTGTTTGTCTACAGGAGCGTGTACTCGGGGCTGTGGAGGAGGTGCTCGTACGGTATGTCTGTCTGTGTGTACGTTTGTTTGTTTGTCTATAGGAGCGTGTACTCCGGGCTGTGGAGGAGGTGCTCCTACGGTATGTCTGTCTGTGTGCACGTTTGTTTGTTTGTCTATAGGAGCGTGTACTCGGGGCTGTGGAGGAGGTGCTCATACGGTATGTCTGTCTGTGTATACGTTTGTTTGTTTGTGTGTACGTTTGTTTGTTTGTCTATAGAGCGTCTACTCCGGGCTTTGGAGGAGGTGCGCTTACGGTATGTCTGTCTGTGTGTACGTTTGTTTGTGTGTACGTTTGTGTGCACGTTTGTTTGTTTGTCTATAGGAGCGTGTACTCGGGGCTGTGGAGGAGGTGCTCGTACGGTATGTCTGTCTGTGTGTACGTTTGTTTGTTTGTGTGTACGTTTGTTTGTTTGTCTATAGAGCGTCTACTCCGGGCTTTGGAGGAGGTGCGCTTACGGTATGTCTGTCTGTGTGTACGTTTGTTTGTGTGTACGTTTGTGTGCACGTTTGTTTGTTTGTCTATAGGAGCGTGTACTCGGGGCTGTGGAGGAGGTGCTCGTACGGTATGTCTGTCTGTGTGTACGTTTGTTTGTTTGTCTATAGGAGCGTGTACTCGGGGCTGTGGAGGAGGTGCTCGTACGGTATGTCTGTCTGTGTGTACGTTTGTTTGTGTGTACGTTTGTGTGCACGTTTGTTTGTTTGTCTATAGGAGCGTGTACTCGGGGCTGTGGAGGAGGTGCTCGTACGGTATGTCTGTCTGTGTGTACGTTTGTTTGTGTGTACGTTTGTGTGCACGTTTGTTTGTTTGTCTATAGGAGCGTGTACTCGGGTCTTTGGGGGAGGTGCTCTTATGGTATGTCTGTCTGTGTGTTTGTTTGTTTGTTTGTGTGTACGTTTGTTTGTTTGTCTATAGAGCGTCTACTCCGGGCTTTGGAGGAGGTGCGCTTACGGTATGTCTGTCTGAGTGTTTGTTTGTTTGTGTGTACGTTTGTTTGCTTGTGTATAGGAGCACATTTATTTGTTTGTCTGTTCCTGCCATATGTATCATGTTTGACTGTACATAATTTGTGAGTGTGCCCCTACGATGTGACTCTTTACTTGTACATTTTCTTGTCTGTTCTTGCCGTAATATATCTGTTGTTCTCGTAACGACTTTTTGAGGCTGTGTGAAAAACTGTTGGTGGAGTGTGTCTTTTGTCTTCTCTCCTTCATTGTCTGTCTGTTGTTTCGGTGTGTCTTCCGTCTCCTCTCCTTCATTGTCTGTCTGTCTGCTCTTTCATTGCGTCTTTTAATTGTTCTTTTGATGTTATGTCTTTTGTCTTCTCTCCTTCCTTGTCTGTCCGTTTGTTCTTCCAGTACGTCTTTTGTCTGTTCTTTACATAACATCATGTCTTTCGCTCTTACAATAGGTGTTTTCTGACCGTAGCGTGTACCCGTGGCTTAGACAAAGCTGGCTTGACCTTTTTGTCGTCGTTCTTTATACCTCCAATTATTGTCGTTTTTTTATACCTCCAATTATTGTCGTTCTTTATACCTCCAATTATTGTCAGTCTTTTCTGTTTGTTTATTGTTGTTGTCCTTTTTCTACCTATATAACGTGGGTGGTTGGCGGGTGCTCTGGTGTTGTTTGCTCCTTCTCTCCTATCAAACATCTATCATCCTTATCTCTCCTCCTTCTTTTTCGTGTATGTTACTCTCTTGTAGCACCTCTATTCTTCGGCACTTGTAAGACCGTATTGTGTTGCAAGTGCCGAAAAACCCTTACGAAACTAACTACATACTAAATTGCAGTTCGTGAGCAACAAAATGCCGACTCTTCTTCCACGTTCAGTCTTCGGTGAACTTTTGGGGTCTCTTGGTTAGTTTGAGCGTCTATTTGTTTGTGGTGGGGGGGGGGTTAGTTGAGGTTTTACGGCGCTCGCAACTGCATATCATATGAGCGCCAGAAGATTAGAGGTGTTAAAAGAGAGTAACAAACATAAAAAAGAAGAAGGGGAGATAAGGACAATAAATGTTTGATGGGAAAGAAGAAGCAAACCACACTAGAGCACCCTCTAACCACCCACGTGTATTTGTTTGTGTTTTTGTCACGTGGTCTGACAACAGCTGGGAGTCCATAGAAGAACCTCTAGACATTGTCAAAGAAAAACCTCTCAGTGCACACCGGCCATAATCTGTCCGAGCCCACGGTGTTTCACATTTGATTACCCGCCGTCGTCCCAGAGAGGGGGAACTGGCGAGAGAGAGAGAGAGAGAGAGAGAGA
>NW_004797463.1:1243873-1246549 GCF_000002075.1 Aplysia californica | reverse complement strand
AGTAACAAACACAAAATAAAGGAGGAGATATAAGGACGATAGATGTCTGATAGGAAAGAAGAAGCAAACCACACCAGAGCACCCGCCAACAACCCACATACAACACGTTATAATGCGACTTTCGTTTCGGAATTAGAAAGAGAATTGAAAATAAATACTTAACACTTATCGATTCCCCCAACTTTGTTCAATATCAGCGAGAACGCAATCTTTTGAGCCAAAGAGTGACGTGGTACACATGTTTTTTTTTATTTGTTTTCAAGGTCTTTTTTTTTTTAAAAAGTTATTCAATTAAAAGCACTTAACTAAAACGTGAGGGACTCGTGTATGCTTCTTATAAGCCTCTGTTGTTGTAGTTGTTGTTGTTGTTGTTGTTGTTGTTGTTGTTGTTGTTGTTGTTGTTGTTGTTATCGATCCAGCTTATAAACCGTTAAAAATGTTTACCAAAAAAAAAGAGAAAGAAAGTAAAAAAACAGATAAAAATGAGAGAGAGAGAGAGAGAGAGAGAGAGAGAGAGAGAGAGAGAGAGAGAGAGAGAGAGAGAGGGGGGGGCAGATCCTCAAAGTTAGCTAATGTTTTATTTACTTCCACAATCTCAGCTCAGAAACGTGGTCAGGATGTAGGATATATTGACGACACAGGAAGCTGCCCAGTTTGTCACAATTTCATCTAAGTATTTGAGTATTGATGACAGTCATACTTACAGCACTTTAACACTGTAGATCTTGTTGTAACTGAATACGGGGTGCCCACTACAGCTGGATTGGACCGAATACCCGACTCGATTGCCTGAAACTGAAAACAAACACGGTTTGTTTTTGAGGCGATCGAGTCTGGTCTGATGTCGGTGGACGCGGATCTTTTTGAGTCGCTTTTACACCGTGCAAAAACTCATCGGATCAGCCGATCCCATCCGTAGTGGGCACCCCGTATAAGTTTTTTATTCTCCACCTTCAAACTGGAGGTGTAGAGATAGTCACTCTAAAATGTCAATCCGCCGAACGGACGTCACAGCACGTGGGCACGTGGGCACGTGGGCACGTGGAGCGGAGGGAAAACTCACCAGTAACCTCGGCTGCTCACTGCTCAAACCACGGGATTGTTTACTCAACTACATTAGCGCACGTGGAGCGAGAGTCTAAACTAATTAGGTTTTTTATGACTTCCTTTCTTCATCGCAGCAACACAAAGACGTCAGAGGCGTAGATCTTGTGTAGCTTTGGAATTTAGAATCATTTCACAAAATTGTAACTTCAATAACTGAATGTTCCCTTGTAAGTTTTGTGCTTGAATTCGCTTTGTGTCCACGATTTGTTTGCCCTATGAGGGACAAGAAGTCATCCAAACACACTTTCACTTTCACCACTCCTCAAAAGGTTGCGCTTCAGCTCTACTCCCATTTTACTAGAGAGGCAAAGAGAGGAGCTTTGTCCCATGATAGAGGGAGTCCAAAAGAAAGAACTCGGCAAGGCCTTAGATTGGAACAGAAGCACATTGTCAAGATGGATAAAGCAGCACGAAATGGGAGAAGAGACTTTCCTAGCTTAAAGAGGCCGGCCTTTGAAGACTGACAGTTTCCATAGGGAGGTTGTCCGACGAGCAATTAGGTTTTCTTCTTAGACGAAACTTTTATAAACGCTCACCATGTCTTCCAAAAAAAATGGCAGTCAAAGGATGGACATATTAAAAAGCATGTTCCTGCTGGAAAAGAAGAAAGACTGATACTTGCTCACAGTGGAAGCAGTGAAAAAGATTTAGATCTAGATCTACTTGAAAACGCAAAACTAATTTTCAAGTGAAATTCCAGTGACAACAGAGATTATCACAAGGAAAGGAATGGCCAAATATTTCGAAATAAGATTATAGAAAAAAAACATTACCTACACTGGACAAACCATCTTGCTTAGTGATGGATAATGCGTCATATCAACAAAGAGAGCATGCCATTTGCACCGTCTCAGCTTAAACCCGAGCTTCTTTTGCTCGTTAAAGAAAGCAGAAAAGCCAAAAGATTTCAAGTTGATCAAATTGTGGAACAGCACGGACACATATTTGCCTACGGTTGCCCCCTACCACTCCCATCTAAATCCTACTGAATTCGTCTGGTCGAAGATCAAAGACACGGTTGCATTTCAAAATACAACCTATAAAATGAAAGATGTCTCAAACAGCTAACAGAAAATGCGTTATCTCGAGTGGACAAAGTTTATTGGCGGCTGTGTGAAACGCATGGAAAACGTATGGAGGACGAGTATTGGTGAAAAGGAAGGACTTGAGTTCATCCAACCTAGAGTAGTCATCTACCCACGTGAAGACTCGTCTGACTCGCTCACAGAACAAAGGTAGGCCAATGCTTAGACTACTCACTTCTTGCCACATGTTGTTCTATTTTTTGTGCACTCCTGAATGCGCTCATCTTTTCCTGTTTGAATTGCAAGTGCTGTAAGCACTAAATGTGGTTTACTAATTATAAAGAGTAATTAATTAATCAGTCATTAATTAGCTAGCTAATTTGAATTTTCATAAAATGTCGTAGCTGTATGTAACTATCACCAAAAATATGGTTAGAATCGAAAAAGTAGTTGCTGAGACATTTAGCTTCAAACGTGTTCAGGAATTCTGGGAGGGGCTATTATAGTTCTGCTGCAGAATATTTCGAATCTTTTACAGCCACAT
>NW_004797463.1:1239410-1243275 GCF_000002075.1 Aplysia californica | reverse complement strand
CACACACACACACACACACACACACACACACACACACACACCCGGAGGTCTGTGTTGGCTATTTCATCAGCCCGCCCCCAGGACAGAACAAATAGGCGCAGTAGTTGACCAGGATGAATCCGGACCATTGAGAGACCAACCTTACCCATCTCGCTGTCACAGTTTCGCTCTCTGTGACGTGTGGATGACAAGAACGAATTGGATGTCGGCTGTCAGGCTAGTCCATAGACTTTCACGTGAAAGCTTTCCTAGATTCCCAACTGTCATGGCCGCCATTCTGTGGGCCTTATGAAAAAAAGGAAAGACTTCCGTAACGAGCGACCACCCCAACAAACACATTACGGAAGAGACCTAACCCAAACCCAAACCCTAACCCTAACCCTAACCCTAACCTTAACCCTAGCCCTACCCCTCGGCCTACCCTAACAGCCCTCTATTCTAGCTGACTCTGTCTCGTAGTGGTCGCTCGTTACGGAAGTCCTCCCAAAAAGGAAACTTTTTTGAGCTGAGCTCACTTACCTTGTGCACGTGAGTGAAGAACAAAACTAGGTACTGAGCAGATCATCATCATCCGGTGCCTTGCCGACTGGCGTGGGCGATCATGGACCTCCACTTCTCTCTGTCTTGCCTTGCCGACTGGCGTGGGCGATCACGGACCTCCACTTCACTCTGTCTTGCGTTGCAGCGATGGTGACTGTCGTTCTTGCTGTTCCCAGCCATGTTGTCATCTTGTCCAGTATCTTTTCCCTCTGTCTGTCTCTGCCTCTCTTTCCATCAAACTTGCCTGTTGTTACAATATTCTACAATGCTTCTTTCCGCATTGTGTGTCCAATAAAATTTGCCTGTCGCTTTCGTATATTCGTTCATAATTATTAAGCTGTCTTCTACAATTTGCTTCAACCAGGACTTCCTCATTTGTTTTTCTAGCTGTCCATGGGATACGTCACATGCGTCTTATGAACCACAACTCTGTCGCCACAATTACTCAGTTTCCACTCTTCATTGTTTATATGTATTGTCATTGACTAAGCCGATAGAACGGTTGTGATTCTAGGGTAGCAGTGTGACTCCAAATCAAGAGTCAAATCAAATGGAGCACTTTGTGTTAACCTTATCCGTACGTCGTGTTTTACTGTCGTGTCCATACGAGCCACCACTTTCCAAAGAGAAAATGTACTCGTTTGTCCGATCCGTACGCTTTGCATAGAAGTCTGTCAAAATGATTTTTTGAGAAATACTGAAAGTTTCAAAGAGATCTTCGTACTAGAAGTATTCTTAAATGTGAAGAATACAACCCCGGGGGACAAAATGACCCCAGGGCGTACAGATAGGGTTAAACCGGGATTACGACATAGTACGCTGTCTTGGATCTATCATAGTACACGTCTATGGGTTGAGGTGAAGGGTGGGGGGTGAGGGGTGAGAGGTGGGGTGGCCTTACTCTTCCTGCTCCTTACCGACTTGAGAGGACAGGGGGGAGGGGGGAGGGGGGGAGGGAAATAATTATGATCGATCCGGCTCTCCTCTCTGCTCGGGGGTGTCCCCGCTAGTTATCACCTCCACCCTCAGCCAACACGGGTTGGGGGGGTGCTGTTTAAAATGCATAGAGGGTTGCAGCGGCTTGCTCTAGGATTTCCGGGGCTTTTGGCGCGCTCAGAAACATCATAGGATCTTCTTTCTCTCTGACCTCCAGGTTCTCTGGATGCTCGTGGGAGGGACAGAGACAATCGCCCTGTCATGGTGGGTTAAGTTAGAGATCAGGGGATGGGGGGATGAGATGGAGGGGGGGATGAGGATAATGGGAGGATGAGGGAATGAGGATGATGTGATCCGTCATCTCTGCCTCACATGTGTACACACACCGTGGCCACCACGGGATGCTTCCCTCCTAGTGGGCTGCTACAAGGAACGTAGCTCTATTGCTATTTTTTTTCTTCCAACGTCGCAGTTATAACTGTTCTTTACAGCATTACATTTTTCCTCAAGATTGATTCCGTCATTAACTCGGCGTGGGCAGTTGGAGGGTGCTCTGGTGTGGTTTGCTTCTTTCCTATCAAACATCCATTATCCTCATCTCTCCTTCTTTTTAGCGTTGTGAGTTCTTCCTCTCTTATCTTTGTGTGTTACTCTCTGGCAACAACTCCGGAACTTCGGCACTTATATGACCTGTTTGTATTGCAAAAATAAAATTGGTAAAATGGTATCGGTTTAACGCCCCTATCAACACTGTTAGGCTATTTAAGAGGCGGGACCTAACGTCCATCTTTGAAAATAATTAGCCAAGTGGGAAATTCGTATGAAGTGCCTTTCCCAAGTACACAACGTCGTGTGTATTGCAAGTGCCGTAAAACCTTTACTCAATCTTCAACATTAGGACGGTATTGTGAAAAGGGACACGGACCAATAAGAAAAAGAAAGAAAGAAAGAAAGAAAGAAAGAAAGAAAGAAAGAAAGAAAGAAAGAAAGCTTGTGATCCCTCCACAAAGCGAAGCCAGGAAAAGCTTGAAACCAACTGACCATTGTTATCTCTCGGCAGATCAGTGTGATGAGATCAGACGCTCGTCCAATCAAAGGGAAGAAGTTAGCCTTTCTCCGCAGGTTTCGAAATTTTTATCGAATTTTTGTTTTTTAGCTCAACACCTACCTTGTCCTTAAAAGAACACATTTCTGTGTGGATTGTACTGAAAACGTCAATAAAAGGCTTAAAAGATAAACATTGTCTGTTTCCACGGACTCTCAGGCTAAGGAAATAACTAAACTCTTGACGGGATTTTCTCGCTAATTTTACCTCGGAGACCAGGTGGAAATGGGTACCCTGCCATAGACAGCGAATGATCTTGTCGGTATGTTAGTGTTTTAGCGCCTATAGATGGCTGCTTGCACTGTATGTTTCCTAGGAAGTTGAGGTTGTTTCAGAATGCTCTCAGGTCTGCTGGGGTAATAGTATAGATTGTGAAGCGCATAGAGCTTGCTGTTGAGAGGGGACATGCGCTATACAAGTGCTTTCTGTTATTATAATGTTGTATCCCTCTCAAACCTGGTTGGCCCTGACAGACTGCACCGAAGCTCTCCCCTTAAACTTCTTACCCCTTTCCCGTATATATGAGATTGACGCCATCTGATTAGTAGAAAAAAATGCTTGTGATAGTGTCCAATAGTGTATTACGTACATACTTAGTATAACAAGTAACTGTTACAGATAGAGATTCCAGGATTGTAGATGTAAGTCATTGATCTGAGAGCAGTGATGATTTTAGAAATAATGGTGGTGATGAGTGATGATGTGGGATTGCGTTTAAGTAATGTTAGCGTTAGTCCTATCTTCTTCTGCTCCAATGAGTCACGAGGGACGTGGGCACCCTCCCCTTAAACTTAAGTTATCTAAATTGTGTTGGTGGCGGCTTAAAAACACCTACATCAGTCGAAAAAAAAAACGAACAACGTTTGACTTGGATTGGAATTGGCTGGAGAATCTCGCGTGTTTGTTTTTCTGGGTCACTACAGCTGGATGTGACGTCATGCACTTTGGACGGAACTCGTCCGAAATAGGTCAAGGTTAATCAATGTCAGGTTGGATAAGTGGATGCGGGGGGTGGGGGGGAGGAGAGGAGAGGGGAGTCAGTTTGTTTGAGTGTCGCTGCCTGTACCGGACGCTTGAAGTAAGCGCGGGAAACATTGCCAGTTTCACGGGAGTAGAGACAGGTACTGGATTGTTGTTGATGTGTGTCTCTAATATTGTTTATCTCTCAAACAACAACAACAACAACCCCAACAACAACAACAACAACAACAACAACAACAACAACCCCAACAACAACAACAACAGCAACAACAACAACAGCAACAACAACAGCAACAACAACAG
>NW_004797463.1:1236722-1237429 GCF_000002075.1 Aplysia californica | reverse complement strand
CCACACACACACACAAACGCACACCTCCGATATCATTCGGGGAAATCCTCTTACTCTGTGTGAGGGCCGGTGGCGGAAATGAGGATCCTGCCTGGCTATGCAAGAGCATGGGTGTCGCGACGTGGTGGAATCAGGCGCTCGTCAAGTTTTGGAAGTACTATGATGTCATTGGTATCATCTTAAAACCGTTTCATTTGCCTTGCTTTTGGTGAAATAAACATCCATCTATGTTGAATAGGAGTCGATATGTCTGCGATTGACGGAGGTCAGGGTCGCATTGTTTCTGAGACACAATTAGCCAGAAAATGGTCGCCAAAGTTTGGTAATTTCCGTAGCTTGAGAGTCCTTGGAAACTGAAAATTTTACATTTTGCGTGCCTTTAATCAATGTTTTTCAATAAAATCCACTCAGAAATGTGTATTTACATTGATATAAAAAGTGCTTAGCCTAGAAGAAAGAAAATTAGACAAAAAATTGCCCAACGGCCAGAAGAAAAGACGACAATTTCTTTGACTCCAGCGCCTGATTTCACCACGATGCCTCCCAAAAGACACCCATAGCAAAATGTGACAGATGTAGGATTGAAGCGAAATGCTAATAAAGCTTGGCGTTTGGGAATAGTGCTGAGCTTACAGAAACGGAGGGAGGGGGGGCAGAGGACGAGAATGTGGAAGAATAGATCGTCCCCGAGAGAGAGAGAGAGAGAG
>NW_004797463.1:1235165-1236056 GCF_000002075.1 Aplysia californica | reverse complement strand
AGGGGGGGGGAGGTGTAATGTGGAATATTATATTACTTTCGGGATTTGAGTGTGTAAAAAAAGAAATGGAGGAAAAGGCGGAAGTAGAACTCTACAAAGGCAGATTACGCTTATCGTGCGCTCAAAAATTCGCGGCACAACTTATCCTCAAATATCTCTTTAACGGGTGAATCAATGTCATCCATACTTTGCACAGCAGTTTGTATCAAGTTGTCTGAACTTAATCATATTTTTCAACAACAATTGAGGCCCGAATTTTTTAAAAATTTGTTTCACAAATTTGTATAAAATACTATAAATCTCCATCACGCGGAAAATGGTATTGTTCACAGCACTTCCCGCTTCTCACACACATTTATTTGCATACTCATGTGGCCTACGTCACAGCTTTCCAATGACACTTTTTAGTGGTAAAACATCTATCAAAAAATATTTTTTATAATGAACAAATGTTTTTTGTCCTAAAGGTTCCCTAAACATACGTTCAATAAACATACTATTGTGATTAGAAAAAACTGACAGACTTGCTTTTAAAAGCGATATTGCGAGAGCTGTAAACTTTTTATAATCTGTAGAAACCATCGACTGGGATTTTTTATTAGTGTTTATTAAGGAATGTTCTAGAATACAATGTGCAGGAGTTTGAAGGTTCTCTAAATGTTGTCATACTGGTGGGAGGGAAGAAGTTTGCAAGTTTATCACAGGCCCAGTTTGTCACAGGCCCAGTTTGTCACAGGCCCAGTTTGTCACAGGCCCAGTTTGTCATTGTCAAAGTCCAGTTTGTCACAGGCCCAGTTTGTCACAGACCCAGTTTGTCACAGACCCAGTTTGTCACAGACCCAGTTTATCACAGACCCAGTTTGTCACAGACCCAGTTTGTCACAGGCCTCG
>NW_004797463.1:1232771-1233106 GCF_000002075.1 Aplysia californica | reverse complement strand
AATAGATACTGAGAGAACATGATAGATACTGAGAGAACATAATAATATTTGTATTGGGAATGTCGGAAATTGCAGATTGAATCTGGACTGAAACAAATGCGTTTTAAGAGCTGATTGAAATGTTGATAAAGTGGTGGACTCCCGTAGATGAGCTGGTATAGCGTTCCACAAGGAGGGGGCGGGGTGTGAAAAAGCTCTCTCTCCGAGTCTCTGACTTTGGCTTTGGACAGGTCTTAGAAGTCTTTTCGTCGCCGATCTTAAAGGCCGAGATGGTATATATTCGATGACCATGTCACAAAGATATGATGGTGCAATGTTGTTGACGCACTTAGAAC
>NW_004797463.1:1229504-1231047 GCF_000002075.1 Aplysia californica | reverse complement strand
TGGGTATCGACGGAAATATGTTCTTCTCTAAAATTGTTTCCTTTCACCGCTCTTATGACCTTATGCAGTTGCGAGCGCCGTAAAACACTTAACCCCCCCCCAAAAAAAGGCATCCACCTGTCTAAGACGATCTTTTTCCCCCTTTTCAATGGGTGGTCGTCTTGGGTGATTTTAACAGTACTTTATTTTTCAAGAAAGGAACGTAATTATTCGCTTTTAAGCACAAGGGGGCTATCCCGAAAAATGCTGTTTTGAGAAAATCGAAGGAAAGTTTTTGCCCCTTGTTCAGTTTCTTTAAAAGACAAGGAGAGTTTTCTCTATAACCAAACAATTATACACACCAATGAAACCAAACGTCTCCTATAGGTAGGGCAATGCCCACTTTTGGTGTAGGTCAAGATTTCTGGAAACCCCCGAAAACTGGGTAAGCCTGCTTGTCCTTAAAAGCGACCTATTGTGGTCGTAAACTGTTCTCTGAGAAAGCAAGTCGGTACATCAGAATTACATAGTTCTGTCTTCTCCGCACCTAGTTCTGAGAAATTTGACGTCAAAGATATTGATGTTTACGTCATGTCCAGCTTTTTTTCAATGCAGTTCTTTGAATATCTTGATAACGACTTGGGGATAATCTTACGATTTTGATAGAGCAGATACAACATTTGGTTTCTGACCTCATGGTTTTAGTAACTCAAAACAGCCAAACATTTCAGATAGAACTTTGTAATTCTGAAGTGGCCACCCTCACCTCATGACCCACAATCCAGCTCACTTCTCCCTCATACCGTCATGATATTCGCTTGTGTCCATATATTTTCTCGAGATTATTCTTCCGTCTCCGCCGATCCGTTTTCTTAAGCAGAGGGGAAAATAATCTACCATCGGGCTAGGGAGAGAGAGGAAAATGCCAAGCAAGCTGGGTCTTTGAGGAAGTGGGGTGCACGAAGAGAGTGCCATATGACAACTGCTAGCCAATCAAAGCCCGCGAATATTCTGGTGATCGTCTGCTGCTTACTCTATGGATACCCGGCCCTGGTGTTTCGGCTATGTCAACATTGGCCCAATCGACGGGTCCATCTCCGATTGGCCCGCTAATCTGTTTGCTGAGGTTGAGCTTCCTCAGAATCCTCACCTCGCCTTGCCTATTCTGTGATGGCTGGGGGGGGGGCGAGAGCTGGTGATGGTAATTTTTGTTATTTTGGATGTCCGTGTGTGGGGGAGGGGTGTGGGTGTGTAAGAGAGAGAGAGAGAGGGAGAATGGTGGGGAGAGAGAATGTGTGTGTGTATGTGTGTGTATGTGTGTGTGTGAGAGAGAGAGAGAGAGAGAGACAGACAGACAGACAGACAGACAGACAGACAGACAGACAGAGCTCCCTTCCCTGCCTCTATCAGTGCTGACTTCAAACAAAATGTTCTGTCAGGCTATAATTATTTGCCGAGTTTGTAAGAAGTTCCCTCACCCTAACCCACCCACTCCACAAGGCCACTCGGCTGCGTGTGTGTGTGTGTGTGTGTGTGTGTGTGTGTGTGTGTGTGTGTGTGTGTG
>NW_004797463.1:1228285-1229344 GCF_000002075.1 Aplysia californica | reverse complement strand
GGGGGGTAGGGAGAGAGAACGTGTGAGAGAGAAACCTTGCCTACAACCATGGGTCTGTGCATTGATGATGTCAAGAACTGGATGATTGATAAGAAGCTCCAGCTTAAGGAAAATAAAACTAAAATTCTTTTATGTAACCCAAAGAAAAGCCAAATCCCCATAGACATTGGTCATATTTGTACTGAAAATGAAAAACTGTATTTAACTGATAAGACAGAACATCTGGGAGAGTATTTTGATTCAAAAATGTCTATGGAACATCATATCAATTCTTTCTGTGCCATTTCATTTTGTGAATTGCGTAGAATTGGTCATATGTATATGTTTTTTAATGAACACTCGTTGAAAACGCTCGTTTCATCTTTCTTGTTTTCACGCATCGATTATTGCAATTCTTTACCAGCTAACTTACCTAATACATCTCTTCACAAGTTACAACGTTTTCAAAATCATGGTGCTTGGCTTGTACGAAAGAAATAGAAGAGGGACCACATTACTCCCATGTTAAGAAAGTTGCATTGGCTCCCCGTGTCAGCTAGAGTGTCCTATAAAATTGAAATATTATGTCATAAATGTGTCAATGACAAAGCTCCCTCATATCTTAGTGATCTCATCCAGATTTATGTTCCATCTAGATCACCAAGATCAGGCGGGCAGTATCTTTTGAGAGTTCCTAGAAAAGGGGGTAAAAAATTAGCCGAAAGATCGTTCGCCCACCTTGCTCCACCAGTTTGGAACTCTCTTGCCTAACCCTTGAGACATACAAAATCTGAGTCTAAATTTAAAATATCTTTAAAGACACATTTGATGACATCATTTTTATACCAGTAGATTCATGTTCAGTACAATGTTACGTAAATGACTATGTATCCATTTATGTATTTTGCGAATTGCATTGCGTATATTATTTTATTATGTATGTGTATGTGCTCATTTTGTGACGATGTGTAAGCGTAAGCGTGTGATAAGCAAGTAGATGTATGTGTGCGTGTGTGTGTGTGTGTGTGTGTGTGTGTTTGTGTGTGTATGTGCGTGTGTGTGTGTGTGTGTGTGTGTGTG
>NW_004797463.1:1226479-1227816 GCF_000002075.1 Aplysia californica | reverse complement strand
ACAGAGTTCATATTGTTCTAGGACGCTGTGATTTGGAACAGACAGAGTTCATATTGTTCTAGGACGCTGTGATTTGGAACAGACAGAGTTCATATTGTTCTAGGACGCTGTGATTTGGAACAGACAGAGACATGAAGTCAAGTAAGAAGAAACTTATTTTGATAGCGGAAATGGTTTAAAGAAAAAAAGCTCCCAAAAAAACGCAAAGTTCATCAATTCTTCCGAATCTTGTAGATAAGTTTGAAAAGATTGATTGACTCATTTCTCTATTTCTTTTTGACATTTAATGTTTCCCCTATGTGACATTTAAACAATATTTGATTTCTATTACAGATTTGTAAAAACTAACGATTGCATTCTGAAATTCCTGGAAGCAGGGCTCTACATGCCCTCCTTCGGACTCGACAAATTGTTAACGCGTCATTCGAAATGTTCAGTAGCGCCCAAACACAAGGATCTGCTAAACCATGCGTGTCTAAAGCCACATACACTGTACATATTCAGTATGAAGTGGCTTCTAAGACAATAGGGAGTGGGGTGCCCAATAAAGAGCATTTCTGGAGTTAACATATCCTTCAGGGGGGAAAATGGGCTTTGCAAGGAACCAAATGTCATTGAGGCTTTTCAAGACAATCGAGGAATCATGAATACATTGCAATGCTCTGATCAATGTCATCTCGGCCTAGCGAAGATGAAAATGGTACAGTCGTAGGTTAAGATCTGCCATGAGAATGCAGACTGTTGATATTAAGGAAAGTCCTACCTGCAGATCATCCACGGACAGATGTCTCATGGGACTCGACTGCTGAAATCTGCACTCTGGTCACGTTTAAAGGGCTGCGCATGGTGCGTGTTCGTCCTGAAGTGGTCATTCTTTAGGAACTTTTTAGTTCTGATTCGCTATAGATCTAAACTGACGGAACTGCTCAACTCATGACGCCAAAGGCCTTGAGGGCACATAAGCATTCTTCCTATACCGTGCGCAGAACTTACGAAATGTCAAGGATGGTGAGTTTGTGGAGAGGTATTGTTCAATACAAAATGTCAAGGATGGTGAGTTTGTGAAGAGGTATTGTTCTATACAAAATGTCAAGGATGGTGAGTTTGTGAAGAGGTATTGTTCAATACAAAATGTCAAGGATGGTGAGTTTGTGGAGAGGTATTGTTCAATACAAAATGTCAAGGATGGTGAGTTTGTGGAGAGGTATTGTTCAATACAAAATGTCAAGGATGGTGAGTTTGTGAAGAGGTATTGTTCTATACAAAATGTCAAGGATGGTGAGTTTGTGAAGAGGTATTGTTCAATACAAAATGTCAAGGATGGTGAGTTTGTGGAG
>NW_004797463.1:1223008-1226379 GCF_000002075.1 Aplysia californica | reverse complement strand
GGGGGGGGGGATGTTTCACGGAGCGGGTTGTTCCAGCACGTGAGACATGTATTTACTAATGTCCTGTCTTGTTGTGTGTATGCGTGAGTACACCTAACCTTTGTAATGTCTACTGCCATTGTTAACGACCAAGACAAATTTCTCCACGCGAGATAAATAAAGATTGTCATTGTCATAGTCATTGTTTTATTTAGATAGTGTTATTATAATATTATTTTAACACAAAACACACATACACACAATATGGGAAGAGGAAAGAGGTTTGTACAGGTGGTTGTCTTGGACAGGTGGTCGTTAGAGCAAGTTCGAATATATTCGCCATTTCCTTTTCTTTACTCTTAATCTTAACACTGAAGTCAAAGCGGGTTTCACTTTCGGAAAGACCCGTTTACTCTGGTAGTGGTAGTAAAAGAAACATAGAGTGTGTTTATGACGCGCATACCTCCACAAGAAACTAGGCCATGTGGGGCTTGCACTTTGCAATCTATTTTTACCCAACAAATGCAGTTTCTTGCACACCTGAAGCGACACAATAATATAAAGGCTTGGAACATCTGTCTCACAGGTAAAACAGAAGGCAAACGAGACAGGGGTAGACCCAGACAAAACAATTATTGTAGTTGGAAACCCGGACAGATGGGTGATGGGGAAACCCCCAAGATAATCATTTTGTTAAGGGGGTGGTGCTTTTGTTTGTTGGTTTTTTTGTTTATTTGTTTGTTTGTTTGTTTGTTTTTTCTGTTGTTTGTTGGTTGTTGTTCGTTTGTTTGTTTTGTTGGGTTTTTTTTGTGTTTTTAAATTAGGGGAATAGGGTAAGAGTATAGTTTAACTAGAGTCCAATTTTACCTTTACTTTCGCTTCAAACACTTGAGTCGTAGTAAGACGTAGATCTAGTGGGTCCCCTGGCGCCCGGCGACTGCTGTGTCTTGTCTGTACTCTCGGTACGACTGACGCTCTTTCTTATTTCCCGTTGAGTGTTCAGGTCCGGTCGGTCTAGTTTGTACTCACCAGTGCACGGGGAAAAACTGAAACCTGTGCACAATCAGTTGGCCAGGAGGTCGCCCCCAATAACTAGTCAGGTTTTGAGGACGCGAAAGGCTAAAATCTCGGCCCTACAAGAGCAACCGAGAGGAGAAATGAGTGGAGAACTCTGGTCGCCGATGTCGGTTTCATCAGACCGAAGGGCTAGAACCCAAATGGCCGCTGGATCGGAAAAGTAAAGTAAAAGTATGTCTGTTTCAAACCTGACACTCAGCAGTGATGATTACAGGTGTCTGTGGTGTAGTGGTAGGTCACTTCACCTGGCACACGAAGTACCTGAGCTCCATTCCTGTGTGGGGAGAGTTTTTAAAATTGAGTATCTCGGTCTTTGTGCAGGGACGGTGTGCATCCCTCTCACTCCAGCTGGCCCTGACAGGCAAGGTCGTGAGAGAGCGTCAATACTGACAAAATGAACTCACTCACATTGCACGTGAAATGAATGGAGAATTGTGTGTCTGCAGTACACAATGAATACATTACAGTAGTCTCAAACGGAGAGGGAGACCGGTCTCACAAATACCACGTAAATCTTGGTCTAAACATGAAGTGCTCATTAGCCTACTATTTGGTTTAACAGCCATTGGTTTTGTGTAGAGCGCGCGCGCTTTGGGCAAGGACAGTATTAGATTTTGGACATAATTATTTATCCTTTTATCCCAAATGTCACAGAGAGTTGCAAGGGCGCTCTCGTGGCCTAGAGGTTAAGGTGTTGGCCTCTCATTCAAAGGTCACGGGTTCGAATCCGAGTAGCGACTGACAACATTTCTTCTCTAAAATTGTCTCCTTTCACCTCCTTTCACCTTTTTTCCTGCTCTCTTGCAATGTTCTGTCGTCTACTTTCGTCCCCACTTTCTTCCCCCACTCCCTCACCCCATTTGCTTCTTCCATTGGGCTCCTGACTCTTTCTGCAGCCTTTCTACTGCTACTCCTTGGCGCCTTCTTACTGCTGTCTCTCAGCCACACCCCTGATATTGTGGTAAGAAAGATCTACACCTAGCCTTCTCGGACAAGGGCGAAAAATCTCGGAGGGCCCGTGTGCAAGTTGCGCACGTTAAAGATCCCTTGATTGTCTATAATTGATAAGAGTAGGTTTCGGCCGCCAACCGGGCAAAATTCAAAACTTCCTACAAACTGAAAATGTTTGGTGTGTCCCGCGCGCTCATATGACCGTATGCAGTTGCGAGTACCGTAAAACACTTACCCAAAAAAATAAAAAATAAGCCATGCGGTGACTCTGACGACGGTTGTTTGGTTAATTTCACCCCAGACCACCGCAGACCACCCCAGACCACCCCAGACCACCCCAGACCACCCCAGACCACCCCAGACCACCCCAGACCACCCCAGACCACCCCAAACCGTCGCACTCTCCTGGCCTCAGTTCTTCACGGACCGAAAATAATGTCCACAATCTGACTGACTCGGCCTATGAGTAAAAAAAAAAAGGTTGCATGCCAATTGCTCCCAAATAAAAACAAAGTACTAATGAGTTCATGTAATGTTAGGTCTAGGTTTTGTGTGATATTTGTGACCGCTCTGTTTTCCAACCTGTATGACAATATCAATATTGCAGAGGAAACAATTATTATCCTCTACTCATTTATTGATATTCAATACGTGTACATTTCAATGACGTTGATGCACCTCAATAAAGGCGCGAACACACTTTTACGTTTCATTGATTATACCAAGCCTCATTTTTTTAAATTTCAGTGTTGGGTGACCATAACTCGGGCGACTTTAAACATAGATTAAATATTAATATTATGTCAAATGTTGAAGAATGTATAAAACTTTAAATTGGTATGCTGTATGAGTGAGAAGTGCGACGTTCTAACACGATGATTAGGGGATGACATTTTCTTTTGGATGCCACTGTATATACAAAACTATGTGTTTTGTTAAAAAAATAATTAATTAATAAATTATTACCTTAATTTTGCAAATCCCGCAACCTAACTGCAAGGTTATTGGCGTTTTTCTAGTAGGAATTTAAAGCGAAAAAAAGCATTCCAAAGCGTGTTGATAGCCATCGGTCTGAGAGAATTTGACTCCCAGATAGAACAGAGGGAGTTGTCAGGTACTGGAATTTCGGTGAGGGGAGAGAAGCCGGCTGGTGGGGAACTGCACAGGGCGATGTAACAGAGAGATAGTGGGGGAGGGGGGAGGGAGGGCAGGGAGGGAAAGGGAGAGGGAGGCTGGAGAAGGGGAGAGAAAGGGAAAAAGAGATGGAGGGGGATAACAAAGAGAGTGGACAATGAGATATTGAGAGAGAGAGAGAGAGAGAGAGAGAGAGAGAGAGAGAGAGAGAGAAAGAGAGAGAGACAAGA
>NW_004797463.1:1220699-1222908 GCF_000002075.1 Aplysia californica | reverse complement strand
GGGAGGGGAGGGGGGAGGGGGGGAGGAGGCCTTCCTGTTCCCTCCTGGAGATAATCGATACCAATAATAAGCTAAATATAGACATAATGACGTCAGTTCCGGTGGCCTGCAGGTTAGACAATTAGATGGAGCGCTCGGCACGGGCTGCTGGATTTGGCCACCCGTGGGCCTTGAAAGGAAACAGTTTGTGAATAAGATAAGATGAGATAAGACAAGATGAGATAAGACAAGACAAGACGAGACGAGACAAGACGAGACGAGACGAGACGAGATCAGATCAGATCAGATCAGATCACATCAGATAAGACAAGATAGTACTTTATTGTCCCAGAGGGAAATGTTTCTCGGCTGTACAGGACCGTAAAAACACATGCAGGTATACATAAAGATTTGAATTATATATTACTCTCATTAGAATTCAATCTGAAAAGGAAAAAAAAAAGGCGGCAAAATGTACCTATCACATCAGATGCATCATTTAACCACGTGCAGGGATTTATGTACATGATCTTTACAGTTATATAGATACATACTTGAAAGAGCAATGCACATTGATGCTTATTCTGACTATAGCCTTATGCTAGATGGTAAACAACTTCTTTTATATCTTTCTTTCTTTGTTTTTAGAGGTACATATCTGCCTCTGCGTGATGTGACATTTTGCGTGGAAAGGTGGTGTGACGGGTCGTTTATAATGCTTTGTATCTTGTTTATACTTGCGAATAAAGACCCCCCCCCCTCCCGGTGCTACTGACTGAAGTGTCTTTTGGCCATTCCCAAGGGGAGACATAAATATGTTTTTATGCACAGTAGAATTGTAATTGGGCTGATTCATCAATTTCATGTTACTGTGCCTGAACTGCAACAGGGAACAGCTGCTTTTTCTTTCCTCATCCTTACTATCTTCATTGTTCGTCTACTTCTTTTGTATGTTTGTCACACTCTTGTGACCCACTATTTCCGGAGTGCCTTGACAGTCGAAGCAGGCTTTGTGCTGTTGAAGCTAGAGAGGTGAACGAACAGAGTACGTCTGATTTTCCCTGTAAGGACTTCTCTGTTGACATCCACCCCTTGGCGCTCTTATGACGGTATGCAGTTGCGAGCGCCGTAAAACTTCTAGTAAAAAAACAAAAAACGAATGAAGCCAAGCGGTCGATCGGCTCAAAGCACCTTAGGTGCAGCAAGTGTGTTGTTACATTACCTCAGACCAGACAGGAAAGGGGAGATGATAGCTTTTGTTTTTGTCTGCGTCTTGAGAAAAAACTCTATCTCAATGGGACTGTCTCCGAAAGGGAGGAAGAGAGAGAGAGAGGGGGAGAGAGAGAGAGGGGGGTGAGAGGGAGAGAGGGCGGAGAGGGGGAGGTAGAGAGAGGAGGGGGAAGAGAGAGAGAGACAGAGAGAGATACAGAGAGAGAGAGAGAGAGAGATACAGAGAGAGAGAAAGAGAGAGAGGGGGGAGGGGGGAGGGAGAAACGAAATTCGGGAATTTTCCGGAGCGATAAAATATCAAGACGGAGTGATGCGCCTTGACGTTTCAATTTTCTTATCGTGAGCAGCTAAATAACCCGCCCGACGTGAGTGCTGCTGTGTCTAGGATCTCGCCAGTTGCCCGCACTACTGGCTCTTTCTACCCCAGTCTCGGGAAACTGTTTTCATCAAATATCTATGGTGCGGGCAAACATTTATAGCGAAACTTTTTGTCAAATGGTCGCTTTTAAGGACAAGCGGGCTAACCCAGATTCCGGGGGATTCCAGAAATCTTGACCTACACCAAAAGTGGGCATTTCCCTTCCTATAGTAGCAGTTTGGTTTCATTGGTGTGTATATTTCTTTGCTTATAGAAAAACCTCTCCTTGTCTTTTAAAGAAACTGAACAAGGATTTTAAAAAACTATACCTTCGATTTTCTCAAAACAGCAGACCCCCCGGGGCGGTGCCACTGACTGAAGTGTCTTTAGGCCATTCCCAAAGGGGGTACATTTCTCGTTCTAGTGCACAGTTGAATTGTAAATGGGCTGATCTAACAATGTCGTGCTCATAACTGTGCCGATAGGACAGAGCTAAATTGGAACATTCGTGTAAAGTGATTTTCCGAAGGACACAAGGTCGACCTGACCACAACGATCATAATAACCATCACCACCACCGTCATCACCACAACCATCTCCAACAACAACAATAACAACAACAACAACAGCAACAACAACAAC
>NW_004797463.1:1209535-1220599 GCF_000002075.1 Aplysia californica | reverse complement strand
CCTGATCTTCTGGTAGGAAAGATCTACACCTAGCCTTCTCGGACAAGGGCGAAATATCTCGGAGGGCCCGTGTGCAAGTTGCGCATGTTAAAGATCCCTTGGTGGTCTAAACTCGATAAGAGTAGGCTTCGGCCGCCACCCGGGCAAAATTCAAAAATTTCCTACCAACCGAAAATATTAGGTGCGTTCCGCGCGCTCATATGGCCTTATACAGTTGCGAGCGCCGTAAAACACAGCAAACACCCTTAGCATAAATATATAAAAATAGACCTAACATCATACTTTAACCCTATCCGTACGTTGTGTTTTACTATGGTATCCGTAAGAGGTAATTTACTCTCCGATCCATACGCTTTGCATGGTACTCTGTCAAAGTGATTTTTATCTTAAATGCTGAACGTTTCAAAGAGATCTTATTCGTACTAGAAGTATTCTAAAATGTGAAGACTGCAATTTTAACCCCGGGGGTACAAATGACCCCGGGCGTAGGCCTACGGATATCGATTAAGGCACGCGATATCATGTATACGAAACACGGTCCCAACAGTTCAGATGCATACAAGAGAACTTTTCGAGACTCACGTGTAGACCTCTCGACGGTCTTTGGGGGAAATATACAAGCTTACTTACGCTGAAATAGTGGAGCGTGGCTGTCCCAAATAGAGCAATCTGTCAGCTTGCAACTGAAAATATCATTGTAGTTATACCCTCTGTTTGCACCTGCACTGGCTCAATATGAAAACAAAAGTTTGGACGCTAATATGAGCGCCACATTGGCAAATTAATTACTGAGCTAGAAATATTATAGAATAAGGTCTATATGATGCAGACAAAAGACCCCCCAAACCAGTGCAGTGCTATTATACTGACTGAAGTTGTCTTTAGGCCATTTAAAAAAAAAGGGGGGGGGGGTATTAAGATGTTCTTATGCAAAGTAGAATTGTAAATGGGCTGATTTATCAATGTCCCGTTATTTCCGGGGTGCCTTGATAGCCGAAGCAGACTTTGTGCTGTTGAAGCTAGAGAGATGAGCACAGTAAAAGAGTAAGCCTTGTGCTGTTGAGGCTAGTGAGGTGAGCACAGTAAAAGAGTAAGCTTTGTGTTGTTGAGGCTAGTGAGGTGAGCACAGTAAAAGAGTAAGCTTTGTGTTGTTGAGGCTAGTGAGGTGAGCACAGTAAAAGAGTAAGTCTTGTGTTGTTGAGGCTAGAGAGGTGAGCACAGTAAAAGAGTAAGTCTTGTGTTGTTGAGGCTAGAGAGGTGAGCACAGTAAAAGAGTAAGCCCGATTACCCGTTCTGTACTTTTCTCTGTTGACATCCGTCATCCGCTCCAGGACTTGGCGACTGGTAATTAATCTTATGCAGTTGCGAGTGCCGTAAAATCCGTACTAAAACAAAACAGACAAAATGAAAGTGAAGAAGCATATAAAAAATAGATGGTGGTGGTGACAGTGTTTTTTGTTTGTTTGTTTTTTGTTTTGTGTTGGGTGGGTGGGTGGGGGTCTTTTAGACCAGTGTTATTGTTGAAGTGAAGGGCGAAGCTTTAAAAAAAAACACTTGAGAAAAGATTCTCTGAACTTTGCACACGGCACGTTAAAGCTATTCGCACGTGAGACCAAAGCAATGACGGTTTCACTGCAGACCCGCTAGGACTTCATCACCATTCCAACATCAACAAAAAAGGGTGTGTAACATAAATCAAGACGAAGAAAAACTGTTGGCTTCAAAGAGAAAAGAAAGGGTTTATTTCAGATCAGCCCATTATTGGAAAACTACAAACAAAGGCAATTTCTATTGTTTTTTTCCTTTTAGTTTGCAACCGAAAGGTCGTCGGTCATGTGTTCGAACCACGACCTGGGCGCGACGTTTTGTTCTAAGGAGAGGCATTTTGCACACAATTACCTTTTCTCACCCACGTGGGAATAAGTACCCAGCTTTATAATATATGTATTAGAAGAACGATAATGACAGAACCTTTAAAAAAACACCTGCTGCACAGATATGAAAATTATATGATTTGACACAAGAATGTTTCTGTCTGGGTGTTCAAGGATCAACTTGGTGATTATAGTATATTACAATTTAAAGCCGTTAGAGCTTGCTGTTGGGCAGGGATATCTTCTATATGTTAATTCTATCCAAATTAAAATATGCAGGACAGCAACATGCGGACCAAGAGAACATTGACCTCTCGTCCCATTTAGGAAATAGGCCTAGCCGAGTGCTTTTCTATACGGAGTAATAGCCGTACGAAATTAGTAACAAAACAAAGATGGAATCCTGTGGCGCCGTCGAAAAAGAATTAGATAAGTTAGGTGATAGATACGCTTCTGCAAATGGACATGTACAGTTGACGTTGGATGATTTCATAAACTCAATCAGGGGTTTCAACAATGAGCTTCTTGGAAGTAAGTTTTTATTTACGCAAGACATTAATACTTCGATATATTGTTGTGTACTCACTCTGATCTACCCATTTTCGATACACTTTGTTGTTTACTCTATAGTCTATGACATGACTCTCTGACTCTGATCTAAATATATATCATCTATATCTATATAAGACAAGACTTAGACTACTAAGTCTAGATTCTATATCTAGATCTAGATCTAGATGATCTAGGTCTAGATTTAGTAAGTAAATGAATAAACATATCTCTGCAAGTAGTGGTAGTTGGTACATTGTGTGGAGTGGTTCGTGCAGTGCGACATTCAGCCAACGAAGTGGCTAGCCGTACTTAAGTACGGCTAGACTGCCAGTCTAGCCGTACTTAGATCTAGGTTTGGCCCAATCGACTCAAGCCTGTTAAGTACACAGGTCTCATTAGATCTAGATCTAGTAATTATTCAGGTTTAAATACATGCAAGTCAGTAAGGCACCTTTTGGTTTTGTCTGAAATACAAATACTTTAGGCATTCATTGCAAACTAAAATTTTCAAGTACAATTCAGCCATCAATATTAAGTACGGCTAGACTGACAGTCTAGCCGTCCTTAAGTACGGCTAGCCTGGCTGTCTACCCGTACTTAAGTACGGCTAGACTGCCAGTCTAGCCGTACTTAATCTTAGGCCCTATTTACATTAGAAAACAGGTGGTTTAAAATACATGCACTGTCATTAAGGAACCTGGTTTTGTCTCAAATACAAATACTTTAGGTACTGCACACTAAAAATGTATATTTACAATTCAGTAGAGGCCTATTTTTTGTAAATGGTCAGTTTAGCCATCATATTAAGAATAAGTACGGCTAAATAATAGTAGTAGAGAGTGATTGTTGAGTGAGAGAGGCAGTGGAAGTGAGTGAGTGAAGGAGTGAGAGAAAGTGTGAGGGAGACATGTAGTAGATTATGTAGCTTTTTTTAAAGAACATCTCCACAGTGTGTATGTAGCAGAGAATAGAATCTAGAAAGGGGTAAGAAAAGATTGTTTATTAGTTTATTGTACTTTACCAGACCACCGGTCGGAACTACTTTCGCTATGGCGCCCATGGTGCCTAGTGGCCCGCTATTCTTCCTTTCCGAGCTCCCCATCTCACTCTCCTGTTCAATTTTCTATGTCCTTACTCCTTACCCTCCGACTGCCAACAATCGACTGGAAGGAATTAATTGATCATGATGAAAATGAACCATTGTAATTATTTTGTATTTTACCATCGCTGGTGTGATGATGTCTGTCTCAGCTCTGGCACTGGATAATGACATAAAACTTTGCTATTGCTCTTGGTTTAAACTTACACTTACAGTTACAGCAAGTAAATGAGATTCCTCAGACTAAGACATGTCCAGTATGTGGAATGCCCTGAAGTTCTTTCTCATTGGTTTCAGCATTTTATATCTCTGTGATGCCTCAATGACTTGGGGCCCACTTATGACTGACTGTGATGTGGTCGTGACTGTGATTGCTGTTTTTTTTTTTAGCGGAGCCTTTTTTTTAGTACTTTTTAGGTTAGGGCATTGCTGCTTTTTCTTTCCTCATCCGTTACTATCGTCATTTTTCCTCCACTTCTTTTGTATGTTTGTCACTCTTGTGAACGAACTGCTATTTCCGGGAAGCCTTTCATAGTTGAAGCAGACTTTGTGCTGTTGAGGTTAGAGAGGTGAACAGAGTAAGCCCAATTCCCTGTTTACACTTCTCTGTTGACATCCACTCCTTGGTGCTCATATGACCTTATGCAATTGTGAGCGCCTTAAAACCGTATTAAAACTAAACCTCGTACGGCCTCTTGCCTTCAGGGGGTCACATTAGATTTGAAGGTACTCTGATACATTTTATACTGACTTACGATTATTTTTAATTTCGGTAAGAAGAATTCATTTTGAATTTTGCCCGGATGGTGGCTGACGCCTACTCTTATCCATTTTGGGACCACCAAAAAATGTTTTTATCTTTAACGTACTTCACTTGCACTCATGGGACCTTCCAATTCCAAGATTTTTTGCTCTTTTCTGAGAAGGTTCGGCTTTCGGTCTTACCTACCCCAAGATCAGGGATATGGCTGAAAGACAGCAGTAAGAAAGAGTCAGCTCATTTACATGTAGTAGTAGTGAATGTCAGGAGTGAGGGGGCGAGGAACATAGAGGAGGCTGGAGGGTGGATTGATTATGAAGTGGAGATGACTGCTGATGACAGAAGAGGACTACACAGGAAAAGACTTGAATAGAGAAAATTAAAGAGAAAATTTTTTTGTCGCTGTCAAATTTTGATCCCAGGCCCATGTGAATGAGAGGCGAGTACTCTACTGCAGACTAGTGCTGGGCGGCGAGGTTTCCGATTATTGAGAGCTAGGAATCGTGGGAATCGACTCCGAATCCAATTACTTACTTTCTAATGATGTGATTTGTTCCAGTGGTTACTTAATTAACTCCGAACATCTTCAGGATTTAGGATAACCTTGATTTCGGAACTCTACGAAGCATCAACTTTTTTTTCCAAAAATAAATTCGAAAAAAGAAGAGGATTTAAATGATTAAAATACCTGGTAACGGTTGGTTTTTGTGAAAAGAAGTCGGAGCTTTTCTTCCGTAGCATTAATCTTGGGAATCGGCTCTGGAATCGATTCTTTGTCCCGCTCTATACTGCAGACCACCAGAGCCTCTGTCACTTGTTGGATTTTGTATTTTAGTGTTGATCTGGGAAGAGCTCAAAGTTATAAAGGCTTTTAATTTTAAAAGCTATCTGGAGCCTCTCTATTTTTTTACATTGGTACAAAATTGACTAATTTCGTGGGGTGTTTTTTTTTGCATCCATTTTTCCTGATTTGTTCCTTTTTAAAAAATATATTTTTGTAAATTTTCATTCTAGAACCACCAGAAGAAATGCTTTCTCAAGCCACAAGGAAAGCAATTTCAGAATTTGTTTCAAGAGGAAAGGCAGCAGCAAATTCTGTGAGCTCAAACCACAAAGATCTTCATGGGTCGGTTTCAAAACTAGGAAAGTCTATTGACAGGGTAAGATCTTTTCATATCTTTAATGACTTATTGTATAAACTGTGTATTAATGAAAAATTAAGGCTACGTTCAGCCAAGTGATAATTAGAAATTGAATGTTTATATGTACTATTTTATGTTTTAAGTTATAATGTGTCTGCAATTTGGTTTTGTCAACTTTCAAGACTGCAAAAAAAGAGTTTAAAAAGTAAAGTGGAGACAAGTAGAAAACCATAATTTCAGCACGGGTACTGTAAGAGTTTGATTAAGAGTTCAATGCAAAGTGAGCCCTTTTTTGTTCCAGAAGATGTTTCAGGTGTAGCTGTGGTATGCTGCTATTTGTATGTGTGTTCTTTGAAGGGAAATATTTTGGGACTTGAAATTGAAATGTAGGAAATTTTGTTTTGTAGCTGACTAGACTGTATTGACAAATCACACAACTGGAATTTTGTAATATTGTATTTGAATCTGACTTGCTTTTTTGTAATTTTCAGATAATTTTTATTTAAATTTACTTCAGGGACCTCATGCTTGAAAGTCCTGTAATATGAGAAAAGTTTGTTTCTGTGGAAATCTTTCAGCTTTGATTTTTTTTCCTGGCATGAATGTATTGTCTTGTCTGCAGAGGTGAAGGCTTATTTCTCCCCCTATATTTGCAGAACTTTACATCCGACTTTTCTGCTGTGATTACTGATGGTGCCTTCGAAGGAGAGAGGAAGCAGAGACTGTTAAATGAAGTCATCTGTGAGCATTTCTTTCGCCAAGGCATGCTTGATATAGCAGAATGCTTGAATGAGGTATGTTTGCTTCTCTCTCCTGACTTAATCCTAAGTTTTCCTATTCTTTTGCAGAAATCCGAAGAGGGACGAGAGGGGGGTGGGGGGGGGGGGGAGATTAGGGGGATAGTGGATGGAGTGGGCTTGTGGTTTAAACATAATTTTTTAAAAAACAGTTTGACTTTATTTTGATTTGTTAAGCTCTACTTTTTTAAACTTCAGATAACTGAAAGTGGATGTTATCAAGTGTTTAGCAGATATTCCACTAAGGAATGACCAAATTTGGCACTTTTCTTTTTTACTGAGCTCCCCTCTCAGGCCTAATGTTAATCTTCAGGTTGGACTAATGGTGAAATTGCATGGAAGATTCTTGAGAAAATTGGGTATTTGAACAGGAATACATGATGGTGTTACCTGAGATAAATACTCTTTGTTTTTGTTATTAAATGTGGACTTTAAGAAATTTCGTAGGGTCACCTTTTTGCGAGTAGGTGGTTGGCGGGTGCTCTGGTGTTGTTTGCGTCTTCTTTCCTATAAGACATCAATTGTCTTTATTTCCCCTTCTTCTTTTTTATGTTTGTTACTCTCTTGTAACACCTCTAATCCTCTGGCGCTCATATGACCATATGCAGTTGTGAGCGCCATAGAACCTCTACTAAAACTAAACTAAAAACCTTATTGTGATGCTTGTTTTTAACCCCCCTGGGCAGTGCCACTGACTGAAATGTCTTTAGGCCATTCCCAAAGGGGGGACATTTCTCGTTCAAGCTTAGTAGAACTGTAAATGGGCTGACTCATGTCACGTTCATAAGTGTGCCTGATCTACAACAGGGAACTGCTGCTTTTTCTTTCCTGATCCTTACTATTGTCATTTCCCTCTACTTCTTTTGTATGTTTGTCCTCCCTTGTGGCCTGCTATTTTGGGGTGCCTTGATAGTCGAAGCAGACCTTTTGCTGTTGAAGCTAGAGAGGTGAGCAGTCTAAGTCTGATACCCTGTAAAGACTTCTCTCTTGACACCCACCCCTTGGCGCTCATATGACCGTATGCAGTTGCGAGCGCCGTAAAACCTTCTATTATTTCACTATTTCATGCTTGTTTTTTTATTCTGTCCAAGGATGCACATTTAGAACTCCCCCACGGAAGGAAAGAACCATTTTTGGAACTCCACAGAATTCTAGCAGCACTTAGGCAACGTGATCTTGGTCCTGCATTAGCGTGAGTATTTCTGTGGGCTTAAGTAATTTAATTAATTGGTCACTTTTAAGGACAAGCGAGCTAACCCAGATTTCGGTGGTTTCCAGAAATCTTGACCTACACCAAAAGTGGGCTTTGCCCTACCTATAGGAGAAGTTTGGTTTCATTGGTGTGTATATTTGTTTGGTTATAGAGAAAACTTTCCTGGTCTATTAAAGAAACTGAACAAGGGGCAAAAACTTAACCTTCGATTTTCTCAAAACAGCATTTTTTGGGATAGCCTCCTTGTGCTTAAAAGCAACCATTATATGAATGCATTTTTTCTAAAATTGTGTATGAGGGTGGGGAGGGGAGGGGAAAGCCTTTGGGGTTCAAAGGCGGGATCTCCTGAAGCGCTCGAGCGCGCGCACGCTCAAAATACCATGTAAGAGAGAGAGAGAGAGAGAGAGAGAGAGAGAGAGAGAGAGAGAGAGAGTGGGAGGGGGGGGGGAGGATCTGCACTTTTGATTTTATGCTTTAGTTGTTATGGTTACTCCACTGTCATATTTTTACTGCTGTTGTTGATCCAGTTGCTGCCCCGCTTTACCCTTTCAGCTGGATCCATTTGAAATAGATGTTTGCCTGTCTGATTTTTTTGTTGTTGATTGAGAGAGGGACTTTAGAAAACGCCGACTTTGTTGATAGGAAGAAATGAAAGTACGTGCTGTCTTAATTTCTGTCGTTCACTGCATTACGACTATCAGCGCCCTGCTCTTTCATTTTTCATTTTGGTAGTTACGCTGAGTATAGGAAATGTATGTGGGTGGTTGACGGGTGCTCTGGTGTGGTTTGCTTCTTCTTTCCTATCAAACGTCTATCCTTCTTTTTTGCGTTTGTTACTCTCTTGTAACACTTTTAATCTTCGGCACTTATATGACCTTATATTGTGTTGCAAGTGCCGTAAAACTCTTACTAAAACTAACTAGGAAATGTATTTATTTATGTATGACACATTTGTTTTCTTTTGTTTGAAAACAGATGGGCGGAGCTGAACCGAGACGAGCTCAACAAAAGAAATTCTCCGCTGGAGTTCAAGCTGCACCGTCTGAGGTACATAGAGCTCATCAGGCTCGGTGCCAGCAAACAGTCGGAGGTACTCGAGTACGCACGCAGGTTGGCGCCATTCGCTGAAATGCACATGAAGGGTGAGCGTTTTTTCTTCTGACTCGGGGGTGTGGGTGGTTGGCGGGTGCTGTTGAAGGCTTTTTCTAGGTCGAAAAAGATGGCGATCATTTGGCCTCCTTCGGCAAACGTCTCGCGTACAAAGGTCTCCAGGCGGACCAGGTGATCCAGAGTGGATCGTGTTTTCCTGAATCCGCAGTGGAGACCGCTCGGCGAACCCGTCGTCTCCAGAAACCACATGAGTCGCCTGTGAATAATTTTTTCTATAAGTTTGCACAGACAGTTCGTCTACAAATTTGTGAAATAAAACATCAAAGCTGGGGCTGTGAAAGATGGGGGCTGTTGTTGCAGGGAGTGAGATACAGACGAAGGAACTTAAATGGCTATGGTAACAGGTGACTTGAATGCTTTCTAAAGTGTCCCTCTTTGTTGATGATGCCGTTTATTGTTTGTTGATGATGTCATTAATTGTTTGTTGATCATGTCATTAATTGTTTGTTGATGATGCCATTTATTGTTTGTTGATGATGCCATTTATTGTTTGTTGATGATGTCATTAATTGTTTGTTGATGATGCCATTTATTGTTTGTTGATCATGCCGTTTATTCATTCTCAGATATGCAGCTTTTGATGGGATCCCTCCTGTACCTGCACAAAGGAATTCAGAACTCAACGTACAGCTTCCTGTTTGAGGACTCCAGCTGGGAAGAAATCTGTGATATATTTACGCGTGATGCTTGCTCCTTGCTTGGTCTGTCAGTCGAAAGTCCTCTCAGTGTCAGGTAAAAAATATTTTCGTAAAAAAAACAACAAAAACACCCTCAAAAAACAAAAAACAAATTAAATTGAACAATCCATACATATATACTACAAGTATTATAGACATAATTATCTGTCACAGTTTAGCAGTGGGTGGTTGGTGGGTGCTCTGGTGTGGTTTGCTTCTTCTTTCCTATCAAACATATATCGTCATTATCTCCCCTTCTTCTTTTTTATGTTTGTTACTCTCTTGTAACACCTCTAATTTTCTGGCGCTTATATGACCTTATGCTGTTGCGAGCGCCGTAAAACCTCTACTAAAACCTTAAAAAACCCAGTTTAGCAGGTTTATCAATGTATATATGTGGTACTCAAAATATTTGGAGGATCTAGAATGATGATCAATGTATTACAGATAAGATTTTGTTTATATTTCTTCTTGATATTAGCACAAATGCAGATAAGTAAATCATATATGCTGTGGAAAAAAGTTTTAAGCAAGTCGCTGCAAAATGTTTATTTAAATAAATATTTGAGTTAGAGAAAAAAGATACTGGTTTGATTACGTTTTCTGGGTGAACCTCTACTAAAACTAACAACTATTTTATGAGGCATGTACTAAAATTATGGACTATGTAGGCTATAGTTAAAGTCCTTATATATTGTGTTAATTGCTTTGGACAGACTTTATTGAATACTCTGAAGAGTAGGCTTTGGCCACCGCCTTGGCAAAATTCAAAATTGATTCTTACCTAACTTTGTTCCGCGTGCTCATATGACCATATGCTGTTGCAAGTGCCGTAAAACACTTACCAAACATAAACAAAAGACCCCTCGAAACTATGAATTAATGGTGCTGAAATGGTTAAATACATGTTTAAAAAAAATGAATTATCTCTGCCTTTTCAGTGTTAACGCTGGCTGCAAGGCCTTACCTCCCCTGCTGTCTATTCGGCAAGTTATGCAGTCCAGACAAGTGGCTGGAGTTTGGAGCAGCAAAGAGGAACTGCCTGTAAGTTTTGTCCTGTTACCTTCCTGCCCATACTTATCTTATGGCACTTTTTTCCCAGCTTGTCATTGTATACCAGCGTCTGTGGTGTAGTGGTTAGGTCGATCGTGGTTGGTTGGCAGGTGCTCTGGTGTGGTTTGCTCGTTCTTTCCTATCGAACATCTATCGTCTTTATCTCCCCTCCTTCTTTTTTGTGTTTGTTACTCCTTTGTAACACCTTTAATCTTCTGGCGCTCATATGACCGTACGCAGTTGCGAGCGTCGTAAAACCTCTACTTAAACAATACATCAGCATGTATACCGCCCTCTGTGGTGTAATGGTTAGGTGGGTCGCTGTTGTAGGTAAGAGACCTGTGGTGGATTCGTAGTCGTAGCAGACTTTGTGCTGTTGAAGCTAGAGAGGTGAGCAGAGTAAGTCTGATTTGCTGTAAGGACTTTTCTGTTGACATCCACCCCTTGGCGCTCATATGTTCTTATGCAGTTGCGAGCGTCGTAAAAACTGCTAAAACTAAAAAAAACATTCCCTTATTTCGATGAATTATGCAATATCACTTGCACAAGGGAAAACACACTTCCATCTTTTCGAACTAACTTCCCTTGTTTCCTCTGTTTATAACTGCAGGCATATATTATGTTTAAAAGTGAAGGAGAGGGTGTGTGTATGTGGTATGTGTTTGTGTGTGTGTGTGTGAGAGAGAGAGAGAGAGAGAGAGAGAGAGAGGGAGGGAGGGAGGGAGGG
>NW_004797463.1:1208270-1209435 GCF_000002075.1 Aplysia californica | reverse complement strand
ATAGTATTCTGTTTTGTGGTCGTTTTCTTGTAGAAAGCAATATAGTATTCTGTTTTGTGGTCGTTTTCTTGAAGAAAGCAATATAGTATTCTGTTTTGTGGTCGTTTTCTTGTAGAAAGCAATATAGTATTCTGTTTTGTGGTCGTTTTCTTGAAGAAAGCAATATAGTATTCTGTTTTGTGGTCGTTTTCTTGTAGAAAGCAATATAGTACTCTGTTTTGTAGTCTTTCTCTTGTAGAAAACAATACAATGTACACAATGTACATTAAAGTTGTGCCTCAAAACGTCCTAACTGTTTTCTCGCTCGGGAGAGAGTTTGGAGGTCAGCCCCGAATCAAACCAACATTTCACGGTACAGCGAGATCAAAGCGAGCCCAGAATGACTTCCCCATTGGTCCCCACACACACCACGGCATGAACGGAAGACAATCGATAGCGAGATCTCTATCGGACTTTTTGCAAAGAGTCAAACGAAATTGGAGCAGACGCGTTTAGAACGTATTTATCGTGGCAATATTTGATGGAACTTTCACGGTAGTTTTTTAATTTGTTGGTTTTGGGGGAGGGGGGGGTAAGTGTTTTACGCAGGGCACATGCAACTGCATAAGTTCATATGAGCATGCGGGACTCATTACACATTTTCAGTTGGAAGGAAATTTTGAATTTTGAACTGGTGGTGGCCGAAGCCTACTCTTATCGATTTTAGACCACCATAGGATCTTTAACGTGCGCAACGTACACGAGGGACCTCCGAGACTTTCACGTTATTTTCGAGAAGAATTCTTGTAGGTTCGCTAAATGGTCCATATTACACACAGTTAGGATTGATTGTCGGTTTTTTTCGCTCCCTACAGAGCTATACCCTTCCTTTTCATCCACAGGCTTTGGTCCAATAGTAATTGTCCTGTTCTGTCGCAGTTTTGATTGGACAAATATGAACTGCAACTTGTTGGCCAGCGATTGAATTCTCAATATTCGAAGCTTCGAACAAGATAATCGATCTGTTTACGTTGCTGGTGCTCTCAGTTCAGTCAGTTTGGGAGTTGGAGGAACGAGCAAAGGACAAGGGTTTGATCATTATGTTACTAGAGCTCGGAAACTTCACATACTTACCTACCTACCTACCTACCTACCTACCTACCTACCTACCTACCTACCTACCTAC
>NW_004797463.1:1205084-1206315 GCF_000002075.1 Aplysia californica | reverse complement strand
CACACACACACACACACACACTTACGCACACACACACGCACACACACGCAGGCTTTCAGTTATATACATAATATCAAATGTTTAATATATGAACAGTAATCGAAACAATAATAATCTTAAGCTAGATACATACCCAGTATTCTGACTGTAACTCAATGTTATTCTGACGCATGCTTTATGGTCATATGAATACTTGTGACAAGATGGTTAAGATGGACGAAGTTTGATGGATGAAGGTAAGAATGACCTTCTGTATATTTCTTTGTTACAGATCAGAAGCCTAGGTCTTTTACTTCTGACTGATATTTTTATTTGAGCGAACGAGGCCTGTTTATTGTCCCAAAAGATGGAATTAATTTTCTCAGTGCAAGCTAATTCATCCAAATAGGGGAATGTAGGTATTGAAAATTTTCATGCTTTCCGTATTAATCAATGTAATTTTTCTTTATCTTGTTGTCTTGTGTTCCCGGCCCATGCTGTTATACAGCAATTGATCATACTGTCTATGGTTGAGATCTTCAACAAGGCACTCCGTTGCCTCAGTCGGTGACATGCTGGAGTCCGGACCGGATGGCTCTGGGTCGAATCCAACAGAGGGCGTCCTGGAACTTGTATCGTTTTGTCGGGTTTTAAAAGGCTCTCGAACTGTTTGGCTTTGTCCTATCGGAGACAGACGTTAAATTCAGAACTCCCGTCTCTTAAATGGTCGCTTTTAAGCACCCGGAAGGGGGGGGGGGGTATCCCGAGGAGTGTCGTTTTGAAAAAATTGCATAGTTGCCTTGTCATGTTTTTTTACCTTAACAGCTCGGATGCTCTCAAAAAAGCTACGTTTCCCTGATCTTTCCCCGTTACCCATTTGTTTAAGTTCCCTAAGTAGGTTGCTCTGGGCCTACCCCTGCCTCGTTTGCCTTCAATGTTGCCAGTGAGAGCTTGATGTTAAAGACCCTTATGTCTATTCAGGTGTCCCAAAAACCGTAAAACACGTACCTTTTTAGGGGGTAAGCTTTCCTAAAACTCTTACCTTTTTAGGGGTAAGCTTTCGTAAAACACTTACTTTTTAAAAATAAATTTTCGTAATACACTTACTTTCTTGGGTAAGCTTTCGTAAAACACTTGCCTAAAAAAAAAAAAAAAAGAACCAAGAGGCCGCGACTTTGAGTGAAAATGTCTTCCTGTCTTCCCGGCTCCTTCCCGCCCTGGGATGTGCAGATGACAAGCCGAGAGTTGCTTC
>NW_004797463.1:1158236-1201872 GCF_000002075.1 Aplysia californica | reverse complement strand
CCCCGCTTGTTAATTTTCAGTTTCCCCCTCCCCGGCTCCTTATTCCATACCCCGCGTTTATTATTTTCCAAGCTTGCCACGACCGACGATCATGTGAAGTGGGTGGTTGGCGGGTGTTCTGGTGTGGTTTGCTTCTTCTTTCCTATCAAACATCTATCGTCCTTATCTCCCCTTCTTCTCTTTTATGTTTGTTACTCTCTTGTAATGCCTCTAATCTTCTGGCGCTCATTTGACCTTATGCAGTTGCGAGCGCCGTAAAACCTCTACTAAAAAAAAAAGAAAGATCATGTGAAACATAGAGAATCTAGATATCTGAATGAAACTTCTTTTTTTTTTTAATGGCAAATTACCCTCAGTATAGGTACCAGTACCGGGTTGGGTACCTCTATTTTCTGTGGGTTTAAAAAACTTTTTGTACATTGGTTTATATTTTCTTAATGAAACTGGTTTGTACCTAAATGGGGAAAAAAGTCACAGTAACTTGCTAAAATCACAAAAATTTGATGATCTCTTGTTGTTTTATTCAGTGAAGGAGAAATAAAAGAGATTTGTTCCTACTAGTACAGGGGTATGAGGTTGAATGAGCCCAGGGGAGTGCTTAAAGTTCAATTTATTCATCATTTATCTATTTATGTTAAATGAATTCTGTAGTTTCTTTTTTTTTTTTTTGTTTTCCAGATTCAAGTGTCCGTACTGCCCAGTGGAGATGTCTGTGACAGACACCAGGCAGATTTACTTTTGACGTCTTCACAAGGAGCAACTAAGGGACCTCATTTTTCTCTCTGTTTTTTTTTTCTTTTTTTTTCCTCACAGATCTTATGAATTAGAATGTGCTGGATCGGAAAAGTAAAGTAAAGTATGAATTAGAATTGTTTTTTACTTTCTTTGAGCATTTATTGAGAACTATTTTGGGTGCTCTTTCATCGATTGTGTGGGCAAGATTTGAAATTGGAACGTAATATAAAAAGTAGAGCTAAGTTATTGCGAGAGGGATTCTTGATGAATTCTGGGCGTAGTCTAACCTTCAGTTTACCCGTCTACTTTCATCACAATAAATTTTCATCCCGAATATTTTCTGACCTTGTAAAACAGACCTGGTGTGATACAGTGCCATTAATTTAATATGATGCAAGAGCGTTCGACAGTAGTTAAGGAGTTTCATTAAATACAGTTCTTACGAGTAGAATGGGTACTAAAGTGGAAAGGAACGGCGTCTTCTGTAAGATTCACGATTTATTGCTCTGTTTGCTATGCGGAGGTTGTGTATTATGGAGGGATTTCACTCACTCACTGAGAGAGTCTGATACGAAGTGTGCAAAAAAAAAAATGAAAATTGTGTATTATTTATTCCTTCCGGAATTCACTTGTAAATAAGGAAACGTTGAGATGTAGTTTCAGGGTATATTTTTTCCCCATTCTCATTTTGCTCCCTTGTTTGATCATCAAACCCATATCGTCTTTGTGTTGTGAGTTTCCGATTTGATACTTGATGATGACTAAAAGCTTAAAAATCTGTCTCTTTTGAATTTAAAAAAAAAGTCTCTTTGAATTAAAAAAGAAAAAAGGAGCACTGTTCATGTTTTATGGTCCCTTTTGTCACCGAGTGACTTAATTGATTGAGAACTTTATTAGACATGAATCCCCAAACAATTCTTTTTCTGACTATTGGGAACTTAATTTTCTACTTTGTGTAAGTGAATGTGTATTGATGTATGTTGATGCATGAATTTGTGAGAATCTAAATGTAGTTCTGCTCGAATGGCTATGGCTTCTGTCGGTACGGTGTACCTTGAAGTGGGGGATGGATGCTTCGTTTCAGAGGTGCCGCTTTTATGGATAAATGGGGGAAAAAATCTTGATTTTTGTGATAAAATGTGATAAAAGTGATTCGTGTTTCTTGTCTTGCTTCTTGTGAGTACCGGTACTGTTGGTGCTTTGACTGCCGCTCGATTTTGTAAGTGAAGGGAAAGGAGATATGTTTTATACTTCATCTTTGTGTGTTCAACGTTTCTTTTTGTCATATCTGCCAGTAAAAAAAAATTGAAATTGCACATTGATTGAAATATTGTTGATAGGTAATGTTATAGAGTTTGAACTTTGATTTTTGGCGATTAACTCTTTATCTCCGGCAAGCCGCTCCCAGCGGCTCGTGGTCGGAACCACTGTGTCGGTGAGTCGCTGACAGCGGCTCGGGCACTTTCTTTTACGACGACTTTGACATCAAATTACTTTTTGGCCATTGCCGAAAACAGATCTCTTATACCGGAAGTTCATTCATTAGATGAAGAACTATCAAAATAGGTTTGCTAGTTTCAATGTAATGACCCATTTAATGACGTTTTTGACATTTTTAGATTTAGCACTAAGAAAGAGGCCCGGCGTAGTGGGCTTACCCCCCTCGGAGATAAAGAGTTTAGGAAGTGTTTGTCGACGAAGGCTTGTGACTGTCTTGTTATGATGCAGAGACCTGAGAGACAGCACCTCTACTTCAACTTTCCCTGACAGCAGAATCTCCTAACAGCAGACGCTGTATGAATGTATTGGGGAGATTTATATGATTAATAGTATAATTATTAGTCTCCTATCAGCAGAAATAACAAATATGTGTGGGAGATGTATGTGATTGATACAATTATGTTCACAGTTTTAGACTTATAGATTGAAATGACTTTGGACTTACTGAGGGAAGTGACTTGAATATATTATATGGTCGCTTTTAAGCACAAGGGGGCTGAACCTAAGTGCTGTTTTGAGAAAATCGAAGGCAAAGTTTTTGCCCCTTGTTCGGTTTCTTTAAAAGTCAAAGAGAGTTTTCTCTGTAACAAAATAAATATACACACCAACGAAACCAAACTTCTCCTAAGGCAATGCCTACTTTTGGTTGTAGATCAAGATTTCTGGAAACCCACGAAATCTTGGTTAGCCCGCTTGTCCTGAACAGCGACCTCATATTCTTTTTGCAGTAATTTAATTTTGCTTGCCTTTGAGCTCAACAATTATTTCCTACATACAAAACGGATTTGAACTGTTGAACTTTGAACCCCATCCACCTCCACCTCCTCCTGCCTTTTGTTTCAGTTTTTTTATGTCTTGAAAGCTCATTTGTAAGATCCCAAATGTTGTAGCAGCGTTTAGGACTTCCTGAAACTCTCCAAAGTGTTGGATACTTTTGGTGAAGTGAATATCGATGATCGTTACACTGGCATGACGCCGTCTTTGGAATGAACAGACGCAGACCGGTGTGACTACATGTGTCATGACGTGGTGGAATCAGGCTGTCGTCAATCGTGCATGTGGAGTTTTTGGTATCATCTTAAAGCTTGTTCATTCATCTTGCTTTTGATGAAAAAAATACCCATCTATCTAGAGCAGAAATGAAGATAGTTGTGATTGAAAGAGGTAAGTTCACTTGATTTCAGCGGTAAAACTAGCAAGAAAACGGCCGCCAAAGTTTGGTAAGTTCAAGAGCTAACGAGTCCTTGAAAACTGAAAAGTTACATATTTTGAGCTTTTATTCAACGTTTTAAAAATAATTCACATGGAAATGTGTTTTTGTTTGGATATAAAAGGGTTGAACAAAAAACGAAAAATTTGATTAAGATTTCAAAGAGTTAAACAAAAAACAAAAAATTGGATTAAAATTGCAAAACTGATGGGAAAATGCCTGTTTCTCCAGTTTTGTTATTTTGACGAGCGCCTGATTTCACCACGATGTCTCCCATATGCTATATGCCAGCATTGCTCTTTTCAGTACTTTCAACCTGCTGGTGGCAGTTTCAACACCGTTTTGTTCAAGGCCATATCAGGAACAAGGAATGTACAAAAGTGCCTTGGCTTCCTCCAATACATAAATGTTAAATATAGGTACCGGTATTGAAATGCTTTATGACAGTTGTTTTGTTAATTTTTTTTTTCAACAGGTGAGAAGATTGTGTTGTAAAAAATGGGGTGGGTTTTTTTTTTTGGGGGGGGGGAGGGGTGTCAGAATTTCTTTTGTCTTTATGCTTCTTTCATGTTCTGTCAAATAATGTGATAGAAATGATTTTTAAAAAAAATCTTCTCAGTTGCTGTCAAGTGATTTTCCAACATTTATGTTCAGGAATACTTTTCATGTGACACATTGTATGTACTTTTGGAGGTCTTCCTATTTTCTTTTCTTAAGTTTGTGGCTTGATTCAGATGATCGTTTAACTGGCATGGCATATATAATGAGGCGCCCTCCCTCCCTCCCTCCCATCCCCCTATCTTTTTTCCTTTAACTTAATTGGCCAGCTTTTCACATGTGCAAGGCCCAAAATTTTGAAAATAAAGAGAAAAAAATATGCACTTTTTAAAATCTGTGGTGTCCGTTGCACGTGCTCATGAAATGTTTTGTGGAAATACGAATTCTAAATCTGTCCCCATCGTTTTATGCAAGAAAAATTCTGAAATTATGCAAACTGAGCCAAAAAATGTGAAATTAGGCGATTTTGTTAATTTTTGACTAAGAATGATAAAGGAAAATAATCAGGAATTATGCACAAAATGATCAAATTTTGCAGGGTGCATAAGACCACGGGGACAGCTAAATGTTGGGGGGAAAAATGCCTGAAAAGTTGAACGATGTAGGTACAATTGTTAAAAGAATTGAAGCAGTTTATTGTTGTCTCTCTTGTGAAAAGTTTTTCAATTCTTGGCTGAGTAGAACAGTTGAACAGCTTGCCAACGTTCTATTTTTTTAATACCTCTGGTTTGTTCAGTAAGTATCGCACCCTTTCTCTATCCCCCCCAGCAATAACAAGGTACTGGCAATGAATGACATAGCATTTGTGCTAGTACCAATAGTACCATACATGTCACTTTTGCTAAGCTCGTCTGAATTTCCCAAGGAAGAGGCAACTAACATGTTTGAGACTTTTCATTGGTGAAGGGAATAATGTGTGACAATAAATAACACGTTACAAATTAATAGTTGTAAAGCACACATAAAACATGCTTTAGAGCATGGATACGTGCTATATATATAAATACAATTATTATACATTTTTTCTGCTGTATTATTATTGTCATCATGAAATGTTCAGCTTTATTGTCTTGCTCTTGTTTGCAGCTTACTTTTGATAGTACGAAATTCTGTGTGCCTGCAGAGAAAATTCATTCCAGTTTTGTGGTGATTGATTGGGCTGTGAATGGTGTTTATTTCTTTGTCTTGTCAGCCTCTAGAAGACATGGAAAGTTTAACAGTGAGTAACAGACTCTTTGTGTGATTGCTATTGGGCCCTGTGGTATGGCTGTTAGCCCTCCGAGTGTTGCTCACAAATGTTCGCTTTTGAAGACAAGCGGGCTAACCCAGATTTTGGGGGTTTCCAGAAATCGTGACCCTCACCAAAAATGGGCATTGCCCTACCTATAGGAGAAGTTTGGTTTCATCAGTATGTATATTTTTTTGATTATAGATAGAAAACTCTCCTTGTCTTTTAAAGAAACTGAACAAGGGGCAAAAACTTAACCTTCGGTTTTCTCGAAACAACATCTTTCAGGACAGCCCCCTTGTGCTTAAAAGCGACCAGATAGCCTGTTAGGCCATAAACCTATGCATTTTCAGAAAGTAGAATGCAAATAGAAAAAAAGGGCTAATTTGATAAAGATTTGATATATTTGGCGATATTAAGAAACAGGACAAACAACCAAAAATAGTATCTCAAATTATAACGATGGAAAAAAATCGCCCGGGACACCACAGAAAGAAACTGACAGCTGATTTAATTGGCCGCTGACACTTGGAGGGTTAATTTGTTCTCCCCCCCAGCCCTTCTTCCCCCTTGAGTGATTGCTAGTCTTGATATAATATGTATGTAATCTTTATTTGACTTTGTAAAGAAACCCCACACCCACCTTTTGTACATAGATGTTTTGTAATGACGCCAGTGCCTGCTGATGAGAATAAACTACACACGGAATAAATAAGCATCATTTTTCTCTGTGTGTGTGCTTTTAAAAATAATGTTAAGGTACAACCCGCGTTACATGTATTATGTATTTTTATTATGTGTATATTTATCCTGTTATTGAGTGGAAAAAAAACATTGAATGAAGATGAAAAAGAGGAGGGTGTTCTTCTTTTGTATTTTTAAAGATAAAAACATTGTCCTGAAGTTGAAACTTTGGAAGTTTTTTTGTTGTTGTCTTTTGTCTTCGAGGATGAATTATTGGAATGGTACATGATGGTCTTCTATCGATGTTTGTCCTTGAACAATGGGACCTGTGTGCTCTCCGCTAGCGTAAGGCTGGCTGTGGGTGGTTGGCGGGTGCTCTGGTGTGGTTTGCTACTTCTTTCCCCCAAAAAAATATGTCGTCTCTTTCTCCCCTTCTTCTTTTTTTATGTTTGTTACTCTCTTGTAATGCCTCTAATCTTCGGCACATGACCTTATTGTGTTGCGAGTGCTGTAAAACTCTTACTAAAACTAAGGCAGGTTGCTGAGTGTGCATGTTTTGACCATGAGTCATTCAGTCTTTGCCCTCAATGGAATTTACAAATTATTGGATTTTTTATTGCTTTCGTGTAATACATAGTAATTTACTGTCACAGTTCACGCATTTGTGTGTTTGTTGAGCTCTGTCTCTCTGTGTTTCTCTGTCTCTCTCTATATCTCACACAAACACACACACACATACACACACTCACACACACACACGCACACAGGTACACACACATGCTTAGTAACACCCTGTTACCTGTTATTCCATTGAATTCTCAGTCTCTCTGTCTGTCTCTCTCTATATCTCACACAAACACACACACACATACTTACACACACACACACACACACACACACACACACACACACACACACAGGTACACACACATGCTTAGTAACACCCTGTTACCTGTTATTCTGTTAAAAACTTTTCTTATTTGTTTTCTATTCCCTACCCCAATTATTCACACTCACATATTATAAGTAAATAATTAGCTTTTGATGGTCTGTTATATTTAGACTTACTCATATTGGCCGCTTTTAAGCACAAGGCGGCTATCCCGAAAAATTCTGTTTTAAGTAGAAAATCAAATGTAAAGTTTTTGCCCCTTGTTCAGTTTCTTTAAAAGACAAGGAGAGTTTTCTCTTTAACCAAACAAACATACACACCAATTAAACCAACCTTCTCCTATAGGTAGGACAATAATGTCCACTTTTGGTGTAGGTCAAAATTTCTGGAAATCCCGGAAATCTGGGTTAGCCCGCTTGTCCTGAAGAGCAACCAATCTAAAAATTAGCTCTTGCGTGTTCACCCAACAGTCCTGAATGCAAAGCATGCTTAGTGTGTTCCACCTTTACCCGTTTGTATACCAAATGCGTATTTCAATGTGAGATGGTGGGTGGTTGGCGGGTGCTCTGGTGTGGTTTGCTGCTTCTTTCCTATTTAAAAAAATCTATCGTCTCTATCTCCCCTCCTTCTTTTTTGGGCTTGTTATTCTCTTGTAACACCTCTAATCTTTGGCACTTATATGACCTTATTGTGTTGCAAGTGCCGTAAAACTCTTACTAAAACATAACAATGTGAGATGGCGTAATTTTAGTTTTCTCCTCAAGAACTTGGATGCAGGAGCTTTGTTGGCTCGGGGGGGGGGGGGGGGGGGGGTCTCTGTTTTACTATAAAGGCATTACACTGCAGTTTAGACATTATAAAGGCATGAAAGCCTGACCACACTGAAATGGACCCTCATGAAGAGGGAGTTGGAAGCAAGGAGCACCCCGTCTTCTTAAGACCCCAGTTCTATATATTCAAATAATTCAAGTAAAGTAATTCAAGTATTTACTGTACTGTAAAGGCATGAGACTTACTTTTGTATCAGGTCAAAGGTAGTCTGGGCATTAGAGTATCTTTGTCTAGACATAAAGACTGTGCTATGTAGGAGCTAAGTAGGGCATTTTATGTATTGAGTATATGTGTGTGCGCCTAGAGAAAGGTACCAAAAGTCAGATTTTGACCATTTTGAGTTAAGGGTTGTACCTTATAGCAAATTCAATGCTGAACACAGGGTTTTTAAAAATTTCTTAGATATCTCAAGTAGTTTTTGAGATATTGCACATTTTACGAGGTAGGGTATAAAAATATAATTTTGAGAAAATGAGCTTTTTAGTTTAAAAAACGTGAGAACACCTACAAAAAATTTTAAAAAATCCTATTTTTTCTATGTATTTCTTGATTGAAAATTCATTTCCAATTTGGCATTCAGTTTCGGTTGACATCGATATCATGAATGGAATTCAGTGGTAAACCATAGCAGAGAAGAGAAAATGCCCCTCAACAATACATTTTAACACCTTTTAAAAGCAGTTTTCATTATTTGTTATAGCCTTCCCTCAAAATAAAACATTTAGAAGTCAAATCAATGAAAACCCTTGGAGCACATTGTAAAAAAATGTTGGATCTATCATTTTTTTTATGGGAACACATTTTTTAAAGTCAAAAATATGATTTTTGTCTTCACCAGCCTGTAACTTGAAACTGTCGTCGGCAACTTTTGCACCTTTCTCTGGGCGCACACACACATATCTACAGCATACCTGTCAAAATGATAAAGCAAAGAGTGTGATATCTTTTGATGGAGCAGACACTGATGTAATATTAATATATATGGCAAATTGTTTCATATGGAAGATATTTGACTCATTAATCTCCCACACACAGCGCTCTTCTGCTTATGGTAGGCCTACATTACAACTTGTTGCATATTTTCAAGGTCATACGACTTGGTTTGTATATTTGGTAGGCACTGCTACTAGTGCTTTCATATTCTTTTTTCACACTGTAGAAAAAACGCAGGGGGGGGGGGGGGGTGTAAAAATTTCGTTTCATATAATTATTATGTAATATTAACCCTATCCTTACGTCATGTTTTACTATCGTAAGGAACTCTGTGCCTTCACTTTCCCAAGCCTGTCAAAATGATTTTTTGAGAAATACTGAAAGTTTCAAAGAGATCTTTGTACTAGAAGTATTCTAAAATGTGAAGAATACAACCCCGGGGGTACAAAATGACCATAGTACTAGTACGTACGGATAGGGTTAATATGTTATTGATAGCGCAAATGAACTTCCTTTTCCCAGCTGGTGTGGGGTTTTATTTGCTGGGAAGTACATTTTTTTTTTCAAGGTAGTAAACTTTTTCAGGAAATATTGCTGGACACTCTGACTGAAAAGGTTGTTGTTACAGGTAAATATGTCTTGTCCAAGTGGCTGTGAGAGAGCAGGTTTGTTGACTGTTTTCTCAGAATGATGTTCTTTGTCTTCACGTTCATGCATTGAAATAGAACATCATGGCTGTCACAGGTCTGTCTTAAGTCCAAATTTGGAGAATTGTTCTACGCCCTCTCAAAGTTCTATCATCCTAGATGCACCTTTCAACACCACCTAGATCTAAATGAAGTTTAAATACATGTACTATAGTCAAGGCTTACAATTTTCTTGCTTTCCATGATTGCTGAAAGGAACCACACGACAAAAAACAGTTTTTTGTTTCTGACATAAAAAGTACCCAAACGGATGTAAGTGGATTGCTTGCGACACTGGTGACGTGCTTAACCCTATCCGTACGCCGTGTTTTACTATCGTATCCATACGACGTGGGGAACTCTGTACCATCACTTTCCTAAGAGGAAATTTACTGGTTAATCTGATCTGTATGCTTTGCCTAGCTGTCTATACTATCAAAATGATTTTTTGAGAAATACTGAAAGTTTCAAAGAGATCTTCATACTAGAAGTATTGTAAAATGTGAAGAATTCGACCCCGGGGGTACAAAATGACCCCAGGGTGTACGGATAGGGTTAATGGGGTATGAGGGATTTACAGAAACCCGTGTGGCGTCGGCGGCCTAGTGGTTAGCCTACCAGACTCGTAATTGTGAGATTGCAAGTTCGGGGGTTTGAGCCCCAGCTCGGTCCGACGTTGTGTCCTTGGGAAAGCCACTTTATACAAATTTTCCACTTGGCTCGGTCCTTTCGGAGAGGGATGTTAAACTCGAAGTTCCCACCTCTTAAATACCCTAACAGTGTTGATATTGATAGGGACGTTAAACCGAAACCATTTTTCACTGGAACCTGCTGGTGTATGCTGCCTCTCTTGCTTTCAGTATAATACATTGCTGCATCGAGTATGTAGCGTCCACATTTGCCTTTTTAGTGTAAAAAATTGGTCTCTTTTAAGGACAAGTGGGCTTACCCAGATTTTGGGGGCTTCCAGAAATCTTGAACACCAAAAGTTGATACAGTATTGCCCTACCTATAGGAGAAGTTTGGTTTCATCGGTGCGTATATTTGTTTGCTTATAGAGAAAACTCTCCTTGACTTTTAAAGAAACTGAACAAGGGGCAAAAACTTTACCTTCGATTTTCTCAAAACAGCATTTTTCGGGATAGCCCCCTTGTGTTATGTAAAAGGGACCAATAGAGTCATGATGAATTGTCAATGTGCTGTCCTCGTTATGGCTGGCTATGTTCTTTACAGTGGTGGCGGTCATTCTTTTTTTTTCGCGCAATTTTTTTTTTTTTTTTTTTTGCAGCAGCCCAGATTTTTGTTTGTTGAACTTGTCACTTTTCATGGCTAATTGTATGAATTTTTGTAACTGATTGAGTCTTTGACTTTGCATCTTCAGATCATATGATCCAGATATATATATATGTGCATGTTTTGTTTTTCACAAAGACTATGTATGGTGCAGCATTTCTATGACACAGATTGATTTGATATTGTGAAAAATATAGAACAATAAATACGATTTGGACAAACTCTTGAGGGTTTCATTTCTGTCCTTCAAATTTTACCTTGTGAGGGCATACAGTACTGCTATTTTTTTTCTTAGTTTTAGGCAAGTTTTTTTAAAAGTACAGCACTTGCAATACAATAACGGCATATAAGTGCTGGAGATTAGAGGCGTTACAAGGCAGTAATAAACATACACAAAAAAAGAAGGAGGTGAGATAAGGATGATAGATGTTTGATAGGAAAAAAGAAGCAAACCATACCAGAGCACCCGTCAACCACCCACACAGGAGAAGGAAAAACATCTGTACAAAGTCAAAGAGGAATAGATTAAATCTAGAATCTATCTAGCACACAGCAGAGCGTTTCACGTAAACGAACTTGAAAATATATGTGAGGGAGGCGTGCTGACAAAATGAGCTGCTTCTCGCAGTACACAAACGGAGATATTGGCCAAAAATTGACACTAGAATCAAATTTGTTGAGTTTCTATTGATGCCATATTCCTTAAGTATAACATACTTTTTATTTTATACTTATAAATTGTAAAAACTTCACCTATAAGTGTGATGTATCTATTTCCTTAAGGCCTGAATCCGAGAAGTAACTCATTTTGTCAAAATGTTTCACATATCCTCATGCAATGATGAAGATCATCATGTAAACTTGAAGAATTCAAGACTGAATGAAGTGGTTTCAGTTGCTTTTAATCATGCAAAACAACAATTTTCCAACACCTGTAAAAAATAAGCGACCCCTAGACATATATATATATAACATTATATACTAAATCATGTATAAATGCGTGTATTGAAAGGAAAAAACATGAGGTGTTGGTAAACTACAGGGATGTTGCAATCATTGGCAATTCAAAATAAAATGTTCCATGTACATATGTAACCATAAGTGCAGACAAATGTAAGGAAAAATACAAATTTAATTCGTAGGTAAGTTGTAACAATTAATATTTGTACGAAGCATGAATGTGATCCCTGATGTCATGTGGAGCAAAATATTGACTTAGATAAATTGGCACTACATGTATTGCAATGGCTTACTAACTACCATTCCAGTCTGAATAGCAAATGTCCTGCTCAGACTTGCAGCTTAGAAGATTTATTATACATAATACGTAGAGTTGAAAAACTACAGGCCTGTTCTGTAAGGTATACTATAGATCTAGTTATGCTCGCTTTTTTCTTCCTTCCATATTTGTGACGGTTTTTAAATGTGGATCAATGTTAACAAAAAACAAACTAACAAAACTAAAACTAAAACAAAAACACCACTGTTAGTCAAACCATGGACAATTACTACAGAACGCACACAATCACCCTGAATTCTGTAAACAGATCTTATGTCCATTTATACACATCTAGATTATACCTTGTAATAACACTTGTTGTCCAACATTTTGACATTTACGGTAGTTTCACTAATAGCAATACATCATGAGATCTTCTTTCATTATATGGTCGCTTTTCAGCACAAGGGGGCTATCCCGAAAAATGCTGTTTTGATAAAATCGAAGGTAAAGTTTTTGCTCCTTGTTCAGTTTCTTAAAAATACTAGGAGAGTTTTCTCTATTATAACCAAAACAAATATACACACCAATGAAACCAAACTTCTCCTGTAGGTAGGGCAATGCCCACTTTTGGTGTAGGTCAAGATTTCTGGAAACCCCCGAAATCTGGGTTAGCCCGCTTGTCTTTAAAAGCAACCATATAATTATAAGCCTGAGAATTCAAAGACTAGAGAAAATTCTCTGTAGACAATTCAACTTTTGAGATTTATTTCAGTGCCTTCCTCTCTGCATTATAGCGAGTACTTATAAGTCTTCACAATTTTGCTTTTTATTATTGTTGTATAAAACTATTTTCAAGTAGATTGTTCAGAGAATGGGGTATCTTCATGCCTTCATGGGTGAACATCTTTTTGTTTCAGTTTAAGAAATTTTGAGCTGGTCCAGAATGTGGAATGTACTCTTGTTTCTTAGTTAAAGGAAGAAGGAAAAGTAAATGACCATATATGGCAGAGAAGGAAAAGTAAATGACCATATATGGCAGAGAAGGAAAAGTAAATGACCATATATGGCCGAGAAGGAAAAGTAAATGACCATATATGGCCGAGAAGGAAAAGTAAATGACCATATATGGCAGAGAAGGAAAAGTAAATGACCATTAGGCGAGAATTGTGTAAAGTGATCACATGCTTGACCTAATTAATTGTGCACTTTAAAGTGAGCCAACTCTTTCACCTGACCAAACAGTTTGAAGTGGCTCAAAATAATATGGGAGGGGTTGCGCATGACAATTTATATTACATTACTAGATTTGCGTTAAGCATTGGTGTGGTATTTCCGTTAAAGTAGATCTATTTAAGCATTTTAGTATTTACAAGTGCGAATGTACTAGAGGGTCTGCTGTGCAAATCATTGCCAAGAAGAAGGGTAGAAATCAAGATTTGTTTTAGTTTTAGTAGAGGTTTTACAGCGCTCGCAACTGCATAAGGTCATATGAGCACCAGAAGATTAGAGGTGTTACAAGAGAGTAACAAACATAAAAAAAGAAAAAGAGATAAGGACGATAGATGTTTGATAGGAAAGAAGAAGCAAACCACACCAGAGCACCCGCCAACCACCCACTGCAAGACTTAGTGTGTGCAAGACATTGTGTAAGAACAAAGAGATTCTGATCCTTTCAAATATCTGCTTTGCTTTCCATCTCTAGCAGCTCAAGAAATCCTACCACCCGGAAATATTGATCATTCAAGTTAACTTTTTCAGGAGACAAATTCAGGTCGTTGGACAATGCTTGATGATGTATTCTTTGGGTACTTCAGAAAAGAAGAACTTCATTATAAATACAGATTTTTCACCCTTGTTTTTTTTTGTTTGTTTTACCAGTATCTCAAACTTTAAAAAAAAGCAGGCTGCAACTTTTTAGTTAAAAAAAAAATTTAGAAACGATAAATTTTTTTAAATAGGAAAGGAGCTAACCACACCAGAGCACCCGCCAACCACCCACCAGGCAGCAACATTCATTTCTATGGTAGTAAGACTTCTATTACATATATACAAATTCGTGTGCTTGGTTTGTTTAAGCTGGTTTGAAATGTGCTGCAACATTGCCACCATTCTGTTGATCTGACACATATAACTTATGTAATTTATAATATATAGGAGGCATATATATATATATATATATATATATATATATATATATATATATATATATATATATATATATATATATATATATATAGGAGGCATATATATATCTATATATATTATATATAATATATATGTGTATGTCCGTTATATGTCCTTATAATGAGATGAACATTGTCCTATAACCAGTTTTCATTTAGGCACATTACGAACCCCCCCCCCCCCCCCCCCCCCCCAGGTGGTGTTGAAGATTAGAGGTGTTACAAGAGAGTAACAAACATAAAAAAGAAGAAGGGGAGATAAGGACGATAGATGTTTGATAGGAAAGAAGGAGCAAACCACACCAGAGCACCCGCCAACCACCCACGATACAGTATATGGGATATCTATTTAAAGATTAATGAGAAGAAGAAGGACCAGCCAAATTCAACCTATTCTAGAAATGCTATGAGCATGAATCATGGTAAAACTAACATATAGTGTAAAGCGCATAGAGCCTGCTGTTGAGCGGGGATATGCGCAATACAAATGCTATCTATTATTATTATTATTATTAAAACTAACATGCTGGTACAGTCCGTGCCCGGCTTTAAACACGCCGGCATAAAACACGTTTCGGACTCAAGCACGCTAAGTAACGGCTCGAATTTTTGCTAATATAATAAATTACACGCCTTTAAGCACGGTGACTTCGACTTCAGGCACGCTTCATTTACAAGACAGTCAATACTTTCATGATGACCCATCGAAGTTCGAACAGTCTACACCGCAGCTGTGATCAGAGAAACACAAAGAACGCAAGTGTTGGCGACAGACAGACAGACACACACAGACACACACACGTGGAGAGGAAGGCAGAGAGACGCACACAGTCACGCGCGTGGTGTGGACATAGGATCTAGTCTAGGCCTAGGGCAAAGCTACACACAGACGAAAAAATACAAAGAGAGTCGGGGAGGCGCGAAAGTGAGGCTGGCTGCGACTTCACTTTGCCCCTCGCTTTCCGCTTTCCTGATCACGCGCGAGGTGGGGTGAAGGCGGTGGTATGAATGTGGCACAGCGGGCAGCGATAGCCTAGTGCAGGCAGTCGGGCGTCGGGCAGTGTGTAAGCCTTGTGTGTTGTATCGTGACTGGTCCACAGAGTACAGACCGAAACTACACCTCATCAGAGATTACACTAAACGACGTCTTAAATCGACCAAAACCAACATCATGGCGGCGAAAAGAACCACGCTCACTATAGAGCAAAAGTTGAACATAATCGAAGAGATGGAATCTGGCCAAGATCAAGATCAGAACTTCGCCGAGACGGCTCGCAAGCATGGCGTTTCAAGATCTGTCATTTCTAGACTGTGGAAAACTAGAGAGGAAACTCGCAGCACCGCCAAAGATTTTCAAAATCTTTCAAGGAAGCGAAAAGCCCGTTTCAAAGAAGAGGACGTCGATATTGCTCTCAACGTCTGGCTGTGTCAGAAAAACGAGCATTGTGCAAGGATCAACGGACCTATCCTGAAACAGAAAGCGCAGCAATTGGCGGAGGAGATGGGCCACGACTTCACACCATCGGAGGGATGGTTAAGCCGCTTCAAAGAACGCCACAGCATTACATTCAGACGGGGGCATGCCAGGGAGATTGAGAAACAACGCACAGACTTCGAGTTGGCTCAAAACTGGAAAGATCGCGTGATGGTAGGTGGTTTCTTGAATGATTATTCACCTAATGATATCTACAACGCTGGTGAAACGGGAATCTTTTTCAAAGGTCTCCCGGATCGCGGCTTCGTTTATCGGAATGCGAAAATCAGTGGTGGCAAAAAACAAAAAGATAGACTCACTATTCTCATCTGCGCCAATATGTCTGGCACTGACAAAAAGAAACTTCTCGTAATTGGGAAAAGCAAATCGCCTCGTGGCTTTCCCAGCAAAGTGTCAAAGCTTCCCGTCGACTATAAACACTCTGACAATGCATTGATGACACCGGACATTTTCACCGACTTTCTTCGATCGTGGGACCAATCACTTCGTCTTCAAAGAAGATCAATTGTGCTTTTTGTTGACACCTGTAGAGCGCATCTTAAACCAACAGGTCTTACGTGCATTAAGTTGGAATTTTTACCCCCCAATACCACCGCAACACATCAACCTATGGATCAAGGCATTATTCGGAACTTTAAATGCCACTATCGTGCTGCGGTGAACAACATCATCATCAGCGAGCTCGATTCCGACGAGTCAAAGAAAGCCAGCGACATTCTAGCCACCATCACTGTCTTGAGAGCCATTTACCTACTGCAAGAAGCATGGTCATTGGTTACCCCAGAAACGATCAAAAACTGTTACAAGTGTGCAGGTTTCGTTATCAACTCTACAAGCGAGGATGTGCCAGCTATTATTAACCCTGTGACATTTATTCCACCGAAAAACATGGACCCTGAAATGTTTGAAGAATTTATCGCCGTGGATGACGACGCACCTGTGACTGGCGAATTAACAGACGGTGAAATTGTTCAACTAAACACCTTGGTGGAAAGGAAAAAGCGATCCCGAGCGGAGGTGGAAGTGGAAGAGGAGAGCGCTGAAGCTGAAGAGGTAGAAGTAGAAGAAGCGGCGACCAAAATGCCTTCTCCCTCGGAGCTGTTGCAAAGCCTGAACACCGTTCGTGTATTCATGGAATCTGCTGGCCTCACATCTCAAACTAAATTCCAGGCAGTTACGAGAGCCGTGCAGGAGAGCGTTATTTCAAACCGCAAGCAAAGCTTCCTTACTGATTTTTTTCCAACAAAATAAAACAAGACCCCCCCCCAACACCCAACCTTCTCCTCAATGCCGAATTACTCCATCACGTCTTTATGTTCTTAAAACTACGTTTTCCACATCTTTTGTTTTTTCATGTTTGTTTCCTTACCTGCCTTGATACATGTTCTTGATTCCATTAAAATTATTACGTTGACTAGTTCACGTTTACTTTATTCTCAGGTGATCAACAAATCTTTCATTTCATGCTTTTTCAAATTGATTGTTTGTATTCTATTATTACCATGATAAGTAATAAAAAAAATAAAATAAAAAAACAAAACAAAACAAACGAACAAAAACTACCAAGGAGGGTAAAAATGACAGCGCACACTTTTGAGCGACCACGGCTTACAAACAAAGGGAAATAGCTCAGGAAATGTTCTACATGATGGAAAACGTCCGGATAATGTTACTTCGCACTCAAGCACGCCTCGGCATTAAGCACTCTTATATAATATATAATGCTTTCTACCGATGACCGAGCTTAAAGCCGGCGTGGACTGAACTGGCAGATGTAGAAAAGCAAAATTGTAGGCTACTGTTCTTCGCAGGAAAAGAAATTACCGAATTGTCAAAACAGACTTTCTGTCTACTACCCCGATCAAACTATACATGATCAATAAAGAGGAATATAATGCAAGACAAAAATTAAGTTTTTAGTTGATCAGAGCTATTGGATGAGGCTTTAGTAGGCCCTATTATTAATTATAAACCAGTTTCTGGACATGTTTCTCCCTGGTAACTACATGTAGCTGCAACAACAGCACACACTTAACCCTATCCATACGCCCTGGGGTCATTTTGTACCCCAGGGGTTATATTCTTCACATTTTAGAATACTTCTAATTCGAAGATCTCTTTGAAACTTTCAGTATTTCTCAAAAAATCATTTTGACAGACTGCTGCGGAAAGCGTACGGATCGGATTAACAAGTAAATTTCCTCTTTGAAAAGTGGTGGCACAGAGTTCCCCATGTCGTATGGATACGATAGTAAAACACGACGTACGGATAGGTGAATTAGTCGAGTCAGAATTATTTTCCACACATCAACTGAGCCTTAACGATCAGCAACTGCTTTATCATAATATCAATCTGCCAGATCAAAACCCACTCAAAATCACCATTGACTCTAGATACTAAGGTAAAAAATAAAGTTGTTCCCTTATCCGATCTGGACATTGGGGATTGCCTTGTTAGTGAGACAACTGCCTGGGCCTTTGGCATATTGTGGTAGGGAGGCCAGTTTCTTTCCACGCCACCTTTACTTCCCCAACTCGAAGTCAGGTACCCATTACTGTTTGGGGGGGGGGGCGGCGAAAAAAATGTGTCCAAACTGATGCTCGAACCCAGACTTTCCGCTTCGGAGACGAGCGCTCTACTAAGATAGGCATGGTATGAACAGCATTGGATTTTTGCTGTGTTTCAATATTTTCCCTTCCAGCATTTCAACACTTGGTACAGACACACTTGTTTATTGTACAGGTTTTCTCTTGCTTCGTAGACTGTGAGAGTAGCAAAAAAACCATTTCCAACTTCCAACCAAAAAAACTCAAGACATATAATACAGTGTAATGTTGCTTGACAAATATATGTAATGTACAAACTCAAACTAATTCTTATCTTATGGCAACATTTTAAAATAATCCACAGCTAAAAACTCATCTGGACATAAAAATTAAAAACTACAGGGAGAAAACTGATGATGTCACAAGTACCTTAGACCTATTAACTGAAAATTTAGGTCCAGAGACTTCCTTCATGAAAGATTTCTGAGAAGTCTTTGAGTGAGGTTTACAGTTAAAACATTCAATTAGTTAGTTAAGTTTTATAGTAGAGGTCTTACGGCACTCGCAACTGCATCATAAGGTCATATATGAGCACCAGAAGATTAGAGGTGTTACAAGAGAGTAACAAACATAAAAAAAGAAGAAGGGGAGATAAGGACGATAGATGTTTGATTGGAAAGAAGAAGCAAACCACACCAGAGCACCCGCCTACCACCCACATTCAATAAGTGAGTAAATTAGTGGTGATTTCAGACAGATTTCTTCTTTTCATGTTATCATTGTGATGCACTTTGGGGATTTGAGGAAAAAGCCTGTAGACAGAGTGAACATCACCAGTTCTTTCCCCACGTAGATTTCATTTGTTATGCCTATGTTTTACTATGTCTGTCTAATCACTGATTTTTGATCTACCACGAATTTTCCTCTACAACAAAATAATCAGTATCAGCTACATTTATAATGAAATTCACATAACAATGCACTACCTGAGCACAAAACAATCCAGTAACTGTAAATAAGTTGAAAATACAATACGGTGATGTAAAATACCACTGAAAAGGAGTAATATTTTCTTATATAATTATATTATATATATTTATACATATGTATATATATATATCTATATATATATATATCTATATATATATATATATATATCTATATATATATCTATATATATATAAAATAAAACAGTAGGGCCTACCCTTTCCTACATCATTTTCTTTCTAATATTTTGTACTAGTAAATGACGATCCGAGACCCGATCCCCAAATGGGCACCCTGTATTACAGAGATATCTTGTTTGAGCTATCATTTCAAACAGCAAATTCTATTGCAACTAAGTATGATAAAAATTAATATATTAAAAAAAAAGAATACTGTCAGCACATACCCTGTTTGTATCTCTGTGGATAAATTTTTCATTTTTTTCCTCTATACGTACGCCCTGGGGTCATTTTGTACCCCCAGGGTTATATTCTTCACATTTTAGAATACTTCCAGTACAAAGATCTCTTTGAAAATTTCAGTATTTCTCAAAACATCATTTTGACAGACAACTATGCAAAGCTTACGGATTTGATTAACGAGTAAATTTCCTGCTCTTTGGAAAGTGGTGGCACAGAGTTCCCCACGTCATACAGATACGATAGTAAAACACGATGTACGGATAGGGTTAAAGTAATTAATTTTTCAACTTGCCCAAAAATGATACACTTTCTTTCAAGTTTCACCACAGAACAGTGAATACTGAGGGGATGCTCACGCAGAGAAGCTTGGAATGAAAAGGTCAAACAATTGATGTATTAACTCTTTAAACTCCGGCGATGATAACCCTGTTCTCCATCGGACACTAGAGACAACTGTTTCGTTTCATTTAGTGCTAGTTTTTGCTTGTTTTTCGGAACTATTCCCAGACCAAGATTTTTTTCAGTAATGAATTTTAGTCTTTGTTTCCATGATGTAGAAGTTGGAGGAAAGCTTTTGTGTTTATAATGAGACATAGAGCACTAGGTTTAGGTGACTGTAGAAAAAACTGCGGGAAGCGGTGGAAAAAACTCAGGGTTTAAAGAGTTAAGCGTTGCACTACTGCTACTGTTACACTGAGGTACTACAATGCTGCAAATAAGACAAAATAATGCGACTCCTTTCCATTCTAAATATAATGGATTGCCATTGATTGAGCTGTTGAATATAATACATGTAATACCTTGTTTCAATAACATTAAGTTCAAGTTCATTAAGGAGAGAACAGTCAAACAAAGCGTGTTCAACACAGGATTCAAAATGTGAGGCGTGCTGACAAAATGAGTTACTTCTCGCAGTCCACAAATGGAGATATTGGCCAAAAATTGACACTAGGGTCAAATTTGTAGATTTTCTATTGATGCCATATTCCTTAGGTATAACATACCTTTTATTTCATACTTATAAAATGTAAAACCTTCACCTATAAGTGTGATGTATCTATTTCCTTAAGGCCTGAATCCGAGAACTAACTCATTTTATCAGCTCGCTTCACAAATGTCAACTAATATGACTAATTTCACACAGAAATACAACAGCAACTATGAAAGGTAGATAAAAATCAAACATAATTGAAGCACAGAGGGATAAGGCTGGTTTCACAGGTAAACAACAAATACCGGTACCATAAAAATAGTAGCCAATCAAAACGGAACAGCCATGGGATGTCAGACTAGAAGTACAAGAACAAGTAATGGCACATGCTGGGTTATGCCCTGGTAGGTAACACCAAAGAGTCTACAGAACAAGATAGTTCACTCCTCTCTTTGAGCCAATTAAAAAAGTGTCTTCAAAATCCGGTGGCGCCTTCTTCTCAAAGGCGCACCCGTTGCGAACAGAGTTACCCTACTTGTGTGAAAAAAATCAAAGTGACGCTAACAAGTTTTTGAATAAATTATAAGAATTCGAGTTTTGGAAGAACGCTTTTTTGAAATGGTTATGCAGACATAAAAATTTCTTCCCGAGGAAGAGGCGACTGTTTTCTTCGTTTAATTTGACTTTAGAATGAGAGGTGAGAGGTCATTAAAATAAAAAAACCCTAAAACTCCACACTGAACGAACATGAACAGCTGATGAACAGCAGTCGATCTGCACACGCAAGGAGGTGCTATTCCTATTCTTCTTGTGGAGAAACGAAAGAGAGCTTCAAAACAATGACTGCTGCGCCATCTGAACCAACGAGCGGACTTCCGCGGACACTTTTTTGGCTGAGTGAACTAGATCTATCTTGTTATGTACCATCTTTGTTAACACTCATCAAAAGAGGTTAATAATGACAACTGAAGCTACAAGAACGAAGAGAAAACTCTCTCCCTATTCCTGAATCTATACAGCTGACTATCAGCAGGTAAAACAAAAAATTAGGAAAATTTCCCTGAATTTGGAGATCACATGGTCACTTTTAAGCACAAGGGGGCTATCCCGAAAAATGCAGTTTTGAGAAAATCGAAGGTAAAGTTTTTGGATCCCTGTTCAGTTTCTTTAAAAGACAACGAGAGTTTTCTTATAACTAAACAAAACAAATATACACATGAATGAACCCAAACTTCTTCTAAAGGTAGGGCAATTTCCACTTTTGGTGTGGGTCAAGATGTCTGGAAACCCCCGTACTCTGGGCTAGCCCGCTTGTCCTTAAAAGCGATCACATGTCCCCTAACATGAAATCAAAATTGTGAACAGATATCTATTCAGATTTATTTTCTAAATACAATAATAATAATAATAGATAGCATTTGTATAGCGCATATCCCCGCTCAACAGCAGGCTCTATGCGCTTTACACTATATTATTACCCCAGCAGACCATAGAACACTCCGAAACATTCTCAGCTTCCCGGGAAGCATACAGTGCGAGCAGCCGATTAAGCGCTCAAACACTAACAAACTGACAAGATCTTTCGCTGTCTATAGCCGGGTACCCATTCCCACCTGGGTGAAGTGAGGAAAATAAGTGTAAAGTGCCTTTCCCAAGGACACAACGTCGGGCCCCTGACGGGATTCGAACCCACGACCTTACGGTTGCGAGTCCGAGAGCCCTTGTCAAGATAAGAGCTATTAATGTAGGGCTACCGGTACTAGATCTGTGAAGCAAAACTTCCAACTGGCGCACATTTGACCTGAAAATATTTATGGAGCAAAATGTTCTTGAAATTTGGAGGGAAAAAAATCATTTTCAGCTAAAATTTTCACATAGAAGGAGACTTAGTTTATAAGACAATTAAATTTCTTGCTGAAGCAAACACAAAACCATAGCAAATAATCATAGTTATATATTGGATTTCTGAAAAAGAAACAACTAAAAACGAAACAAACTAGCTCCCATATCAGTAATATACATCACGTTCAATTGTTCAATTAAAAATCTTCTGAGATGTTTTCGGGTACTTAACAACTAAGGCACTTTGATGTCCTGATGATAATCTATTCACACGGACACGAAGAACAGAGAGTTGAAGTCTCGTTATCACATCAGGTCACAAAATGAATTCAATTTCTGCAACAGCAAACTTTCATTTATGAGATCTCTTTCCAGACAATACTATTCGTTGACAGTTGTACCAGTCCATGCCACCCATCAGTAAATCAGTCGACAACCTTATGAAGCAAAGATGAAAATGAAACCTGTCTATCATAAAAGTAAAAAAAAATCTAAGCAGTAGCAGATATTAAACTCCATTCATACGGAACATGTTATGGGATACTGAACCAGAAACAAAACGTAGAAAAACAACCCTCCTTTATATATACAAAAAGGATAACCTTTATATACATATATGTGAGGCAGCGTGGTGGAATCAGGCTCTCGTCAAAATAATGAAATCGAAGAAAACAGCAGTTTTCTCCCTGTTTAGCAATTTTTATTAAATTTTTGTTTTTTGGCTCAACACCTTTTATGTCCATTTACAAACATTCCTTTAAGTATTTCACTGAAAACGTTGATTTAAGGTAAAAAAAAATAAAAATTTACAGTTGCCATGGACTCTCCAGCTTTGGAATTCACCAAGCTTTGGCGGCCATTTTCTCTCTAATTTTACCTCTTAAATCAGGTGACCCCCACCCCCTTCAATCCAAAATATCTCGACCTCTATTGAAGATGGATGGGTAATTTTTTCATTGAAAGCAAGACAAATGAACAAGCTTGAAGATGATACCAATAACTCAATATGCCCAAAAATTGACGAGAGCCTGATTCCACCACGCTGCCTCACATATGAAAAAGGATAACCCAAGCACGAAATAAAAAAATAAGCTGGAAACGAAACGAAAACCAAAACTCTCTCCCCATTCCCGAATCTACCAGAACAATATGTGAGGTGTGCTGACAAAATGAGTTACTTCTCGCAATCCATATATGGAGATATTGGCCCAAAAGTTCACACTGGGGTCAAATTTGTAGATTTTTTATTTATGCCATTTTCTTTAACTATAATATGCCTTTCATTATTTCATACTTATAAATTGTAAAAACTTCACCTTTAAGCGTGACGTATCTATTTCCATAGGGCTCGAATCCGAGAAGTAACTCATTTTGTCAGCATGCTACACATACATATAGGAAAAGTACAAGGGAACCTTTAACCATCACATGAAAGACTTACAACTTACACTCCGCTAGAACAAAGTGAAATAAATGCAAACAGAAATCACTCAATCTGATAAAAGAAAAAAAAGCTGACATTAAAATGCCATGAAGACTAAATTGAACTCATATCATAGCACCCGACAAATTTTTCAAAAATTCAAGCACATTATTGGGTAATTATGTTCTTTTGCTCAAAATCAACAAACTTTGTGCTCATGATACAAAGCAATGGCAACAATTCATATAGAATGATCAATCAATAATAAATGTATTGAGAAACAACAACAACATTAACAACATCAAACAGCCATAAGATAAACTTATCAAGAACAAACCATCAACTAGATTACATCATAGAGAAACATGTATGTGATCAACAAAACTGGCGTGAGGTTCAACACATCATGAAACATACTCAAGACATCAAGTTCTTTACAACTTTATTCAATGCCCTTTTCTATCTCGTATAAAAACCCCCAGTGAATGCAGGTCACTGTATTAATAGAAATAAATCAAGCAGTAGATTACATATAATATATACTCATAGTAAAGGACAGGAGTAAAATAAAAAAAGAAGAAGATCAGCTCGTTTAAATATATGTTTATCAGTAGCTGTAAAATGCTCAGAAATCAGCAGCTTTCCAAAATGCGATACACACAAGTGACAAATAGTCACTTACTGACATGCAGTAATATAATACACCACTGCTAAATCTTCTTATCTTTCAATTCTCCAATCAGCAGAAACACGATGGTTAATCAAATACAAACATTGAGGACTTTTGTAAAAGGTTATTACACAGTTGGTGCTGGGCCATCACTTTGGTAGCCCATTCTTCCCGTAACTCTTTATCTCCGGCAAGCCACTCCCAGCGGCTCGCTGTCAGAACCCCTGTGTCGGTGAGCCACTGACAGCAGCTCGGGCACATTCCTTTACGCCGACTTTGACATCAAACTATTTTTCGGCAATTGGCGAAAACAGGTTTCTTTCACCTGAAGTTCATTCAGTAGGCCTACTATCAAAATAGGTTCCCTAGTTTTGATTGAATGATCCGTTTAGTGACATATTCGTCATTTTTCAATTTAGTAAGAAAAAAAAACAGCCCTGGCGTAATGGGTTTAACCCCCCCCTCGGAGATAAAGAGTTAAAGCAAAGTGAGAGGATCTATGGCTGCAGCTGCTGTTGCATACATTATACGTGTAAATTCTGCTTTAGTTTTAGTAAGTGTTTTACGGCACTTGAAACACAATAAGGTCATATAAATATAAGTGCCGAAGATTAGAGGTGTTACAAGAGAGTAACAAACACAAAAAAGGAGGTTTAGTTTAGTTTTAGTAAGAATTTTACAGCACTTGCAACACAATAAGGTCATATAAGTGCCGAAGATTAGAGGTGTTACAAGAGAGTAACAAACAAAAAAAAGGAGGAGAGACAAGGACGACAGATGTTTGATAGGAAAGAAGGAGCAAACCACACCAGAGCACCCGCCAATCACCCACGTGTAAATTCTACTATAATAAAAACAACTATAATAAAAACAAGAGCTTATGTCTTAACAGGGCAGTCAAAGAGACAACCATTGATTTGTATAAATGAATTCCATTTTTGACACCGCCTCAGTATCAAGTTTGAGTGAGTCATCATTGTAAAATGTTTTCTCAGCGACATTGCGTCAGCATTGATTAAGCCTGAGAATGAGACATCACAGTAAATGTTTTCTCAGCGACATTGCGTCAGCATTCACTCTTTCAACCCCATAGGACCCTGGTAGCCTCTGGCGGTAATAACCCTGTTCCCCAAAAGGCGCTGGGAGCGTCTGATACTAGTCACAATTCTTTCGTTTTATTTAGTGCTAGTTTTTGCTTGTTTTTCAGAACTATTCCCGAACCAGGTTTTTTATTAATGACTAAGCCGTTGTTTTCACCATTCAGAAGTTGGAGGCAAGCTTTTAGGGTTATAATAAGTTACAGTGCACCAGCTTCAGGTGTCTGTAGAAAAAACTCAGCGAAACGGTGGAAAAAAACTCAAGGTTTAACTCACTTGCGACTGGGCCCTTTCACCAGCCACAAGCGTTGAAGACTTGTGTTTTGGGGGGTATTTCAATAAATCACCACAACTCTCAGAATTACCCTATTGTAATCATTTTTTGACACAGTAAAGTAACATTCAAGCTTAATCTAATACAAAAAACTAAAGTTGTCTAAGTCTAATACTTTAATTTGTATGATTTTTTTAAAATTGGCATTAATTTGATTTTCGAAAAATTTCCAGAGACGTGGCAAGTAGAATGAAATTCACTGCAACAACAAAAATAAAAGTTCAAAGTGTTCTGGTTTGATTTGTATACATGTGCAAGTGTTTGGTGAAAATATAAAAGCTGGTCTGTGCATTGATTCAGACCCATACACTGAATTACATGAGACAGATGTACGGCACGACGTTGTGATTTCGTTGCGCGAAAAACAACACCGGTACTAGTGCTAGATCTAGCCCTAGAACTACGACTCGGGCCGTGTTCGGGAACATATCCAGGATCCTAACTATTAGACACATCATATTCTGAGACACTAGAACTAGTAAAACGCACAGAAGTATAGAAAACGGCGAGATTATGTGATTCTTGTTCATGCGACTTCTTCGACCGTTACTACGACGCGACTGTCGGATTACTATGAGCTGTATAGAAAAAAACAAAGCGCGAGTTCCGGTCTGTTCAACCCCAGTTGGGGTCACTGTCCTTCACCTTCAATAACTTAAAAACTACCGGCCCCAGAGATACGAAACGAAGTCTAAGTAGCTCAGGCTTGGCCAAACAAGGGTACGAGGCGGGTCTCGCGATCCGTGCGTGATTTGTAGAGCGAAAAAAAAATTCCAAAGTTGGTCACGCAGGGCTTGTGAGACCCGACGCGAGCGTCATGGCGGGGGTCACGCAACTGTTGTGTGACCCGTCTGAAGTGAGTTAAAGAGTTAAGTTTGAGTGAGACATCACTGTAAATGTTTTCTCTTTGACATTGTGTCTGCATTATAAGTCTGAGTGAGACATCTATGACCTAAAAGTATTGTGCGGAGGGACATTGAGTCCGAATTCCGACCTAAAGGAGATGGGATGTACCAGTAATGGCCGGACAAGGGTGCAGACTTTGTCCCTGATCAAAAGTCAAGGGCTGGTGGGACACCAAAAAAATAGTGTTTTTGGGTGAAATTATGAAAACTGGGATTATCACTTATTATATTTCCGGAACCCTCTAACACTACAAGAGAAGCAATACAGGCCGACAGATGAAATGAGCAGGACGGCCCAATTTATGACAGATACCAGACTTCAAGTGTGATGCGATCGAGAAGAAGAAGAAGATATTTCCTAAACAATATCCCAAAAACTATGAAAGCGTTTCTGTAGGCCTACCCCGAAGTGGTGTTTGGAAGGACTTTAGAGCGGAGGGTAGGGACTTTTTAAATTACAATAATTACCTATTCTTGTCTCAAAAAGCATGTTTTGCATCGCTTATATGCTTCAGTTTTAGTAAGAAACCTCCATTCTATGTCTGCGGTGTTAACATTAATAAGTGGTTGCCATGTGATGGTTTGATATTATGTTTTGAAGGTTTTTACTGGAAAGAGAATTACTTCAGACCTTTATTGGCCATTTTCTCAAAATGCTATTTTCACACACATCATCCCATTTTTCTGCTTTGTTTCTTGTTCAATTTTAACGTAACTTTCACAAAATGTTAACGACAACTAGTTCTAAAAGTAGTCTGAGGAATTTTCGATTGCATTTGTAGTTTCTGATAAATGGCCTCCGAAAGCCTGATTTTTTGTTATTTTTCCCCAGTTATGCAATAAGCCGATTTTCAAGTGCCATATCATGAAAACGAAAGCCTGTGTAAAAAATTCATCAAACCAACTTTTAGATCTATACTTTTCCTACGTACATACCAATATAATAAAAGTATATTTGTGGAAAAAACAAGTGAATAAAATGGGATCAAAATAAGTATACAAAATCCAATCCGTTTCCATGGCAACCGAATCAGTTTAGCTTTTTTTAACAATAGATTTTAAATCCCCAAAGATACATGATCTCCCACAGCAAATATGAGCTCTCAAGGGTTTGTAATAGCCGAGATAGCCTTCAGGTGCCCCACCACCTTGGAGAGCTCTTGGTGGTGGTGGACAATGTTCTACCGCATGGTGATGACGGCTGCTGAAGATGAGAAGACATCATGAACGGACACTACCAGACGGGTTGGTCCTTCACCTTTTCAAATCATGTACGAATCATCCTTGTTCTCCGGGCTGCTGTTGCTGTTAGAGTTAGTGAACGGGCTCACGGAGGCCTCCTCGTCCGAGTCGTTCCCTCCATCGTCGTGAATGTGCACCACCTTGCTCGGGGTCTCCGCCCAGGCGTGAGGCAGCCCCGCGTCCGACTTGGGTCGCTTGCTCCCCGGCGTGAAGAAGGCGGCGTCGGAGGAGCACCTGCTGCGAGAGACCGCCTGAGCCTCGCGACTGTCCAGGTTGGAGTAGTGGTCGACGGTCGCCTCGTGGGGCATCTGTCAGTGAGATGGTTTGTTGGTTTTAGAGGAGGTTTTACAGCGCTCGCAACTGCATTAGGTCATATGAGCGTCAAGGGGTGGATGTCTACAGAGAAGTCCTTAAAGGGAATCAGACTTACTCTGCTCACCTCTCTAGCTTCAACAGCACAAAGTCTGCTTCGACTATCAAGGCACCCCAGAAATGGAGTATTTTTTCTACATTTTAACTTGTCAATAGTTTGTTTTAGTAGAGGTTTTGCGGCCCTCGCAACTACATAAGGTCATATGAGCGTCAAGGGGTGGATGTCAACAGAGAGGTTCTTACAGGGAATCACACTTACTTTGCTCACCTCTCTAGCTTCAACAGCACAAAGTCTGATTAGACTATCAAGGCACCCTGGAAATAGTGGGTCACAAGAGTGTGACAAACATACAAAAGAAGTAGAGGTAAATAACAATAGTAAGGATCAGGAAAGAAAAAGCAGCAGTTCCCTGTTGCAGTTCAGGCAGTTATGAGCATGACATTGATGAATCAGCCCATTTACAATTACAATGCTACTGTCTAAAAGAACTCGAGATGTTAATGTCCCCCCCCCCCCTCTGGGAATGGGCTAAAGACACTTCAATCAGTAGCACCGTCCAGGGGTGTCTTGAGGTGTTACAAGAGAGTAAAATACAAAAAAGAAGGAAGGGACATAAGGATGACAGATGTTGGATAGGAAAGAAGGAGCAAACCACACCAGAACACCCGCCAACCACCCACTGGGGCATCTGTGAGTGAGTAGGTAAGTAGGTAGGTAGGCCCTACCACAGAACATAAAGCATACAAGTTTAGCACCACCCATGAATGAGTACTCTTAGCAACATACATCTTCCTTCAGTTGAATTTGTCCAAGACGGCAACCGGTTATAGAGGAGAAAAGTGGTTGTCTGAGACAGGAGTACCTCTTTTTAGTTTTAGTAAATGTTTTACGGCACTTGCAACACAAGAAGGTCATATAAGGCGTCACAAGAGAGTAACGAACACAAAAAAGAAGGAGGAGAGATAAGGCAAATAGACGTTTGATAGGAAAGAAGAAGCAAACCACACCAGAGCACCCGCCAACCACCCACAGGCGCACCTCTTGGACAAGTGTCATTATCATTTTTAAAACAAGCAAGGGATGAAGTGGTCATTTGTACCTGTGATGGTCTTGGACAGGTGGTCATAGAGAGGGTAATAGCTTAGTTTGTCAAGGGTACAGAGCTTGCTGCTGAGTGAGGATATATGTGCAAAACAAATGCTACTTTCGTTAATTGTTTTTAGACTTTATTATTTTTATTGTACCATTACTATTATTATAATCATTATTATAATAATAATTAACATAATAATAATTAATAATAATAATAATAATAATAATAATAATAATACTAATAACAATAATTTAATAACATTAATAATAGTAATAATAATAATAATACTAATACTAAAATAACGATAATTTAATAACATTAATAATAGTAATAATAATAATAATAATAATAATTATTATTATTAATTATTGTCATTATCATTACTATCCCTCTGAGAGGGGTGATAAACCACCCTCCCTGATGGAGAGCCCGTGTTACTTACCAGCATGGAAGGAGCTCTAAACATGTAGCAGAACGGATAGTGCAGCAGGTTGAGGAAGGTCGCGGCATAGATATCAGCGTATCTCCTCACTTGGGAGGCAAAGAACGTTTGCCGAGAACCTAAAAAAAATAAAAAAATTAGAGTTGTGAATACAAACACTTGTACGAATTGTGAGCAACAGCACAGATTTAATTCTGGTGGTTGAGGAAAATCCATGGCATCAATGCTAGCTGATAGTGATAGAGTCAACTCACTCAACCCTAGGCCTACACTTCCGGGTTGTCAGCTTTCACTAGAGATGTTCACCACTTTTTTGGGTTGTTTTTTTGAAAAATTGAAAAAAATACTAAATTTTAACGTATCCTGCCCAAATTTAGTATACATTTTATTCAAATCTTTATCTATGAGAATTACAAATTTGAAGGTAAAAATATGTCATAGTTTTTATGCAATACCCCATGGAGAAAAGGTCTTTACACAGAGTCAAAAAGTAAACAAAAAGCGAAGAAAGGAAGTGCCTTCAAATTTCGCACCCCCCTCAAATGATTCACCAATATAGCTTTCTTTGTTCTAAATTCGGGCATGCAATTCTGGTCATATTCTGTTTCAAACGAAAAATGGTTACTCTTCCAAAATTAAGCCACAGTCTGCTTCACACAAAAGAAGTGTTTTCGGCCAAGAGAGAGAAATTTTCCATACACCAATACTGTCTGCGTTAGGGCTGGGTGAGTTAGACTCTTTTCCAGCGCTTCCCGGAGTTTTTTCTACAGTCACCTAACCCTGGTGCACTATGTCTCAATAACCCCAAAAGCTTGCCTCCAACTTCTAAATAGCCGAAACAAAGGCTTAGTCATTGCTGAAAAAAACTAGGTTCGGGAATAGTTCAGAAAAACAAGCAAAAACTAGAACTAAATAAAACGAAACAGTTGTCACTAGTACTGGACGCTCCCAGCATCCGATGGGGAACAGGGTTATCACCGCCGGACACTCATAGTGTCCGCTGGGGTTGAAAGAGTTAACAAAACCAGATGGACTCACCACTGCGGAACAAGCTGCCCAGCATCCCATAGGACATGTCCAGAGAGTGGATGACACCCTGGGGGAAGAGAAGAAAAGTAAGTCTTTAGTTTAGTTTTAGTAAGGTTTTTGTTTTAGTGAGTGTTCTTTTTTTAAAAATAAAAAGGGTTTTACGGTGCTCGCAACTGCATAAGGTCATATGAGCGCCGAGTGGTGAATGTCAACAGAGGAGTCTTTACATAAGTAAGTGTTTTACGGCACTTGCAACACAGTAAGGTGATGTAAGTGCCGAAGATTAGAGGTGTTACAAGAGAGTAACAAACACAAAAAAGAAGGAGGAGAGATAAGGACGACAGATGTTTGATATGAAAGAAGAAGCAAACCACACCAGACCACCGGCCAACCACCCACTAGTAAGGTTTTATGGTGCTCGCAACTGTATAAGGTCATATATGAGCGCCGAGGGGTGGATGTCAACAGAGAAGCCCAACGGGGAATCAGGCTTACTCTGCTCACATCTCTAGCCTCAACAACACAGTGCAAAATCTGCTTCGACTTTCAAGGCACCCCGGAAATAGCAGTTCACAAGAGGGTGATAAACATACAAAAAAAGTGGAGGAAAAATGATGATGGTAAGGATGAGGAAAGAAAAAGCAGCAGTTCCACCTATGTTGTTCCGGCACAGTATGAGCATGACATTGATAAATCAGTCCATTTACAATTCTACTGTGCATAAGAACATGTTAATATCCCCCCTTTGGGAATGGCCTAAAGACGCTTCAGTCAGGAGAACTGCCCTGGGGGGAGAAAAATTAAGTCTGACAAACAGCTCAATACACGAAAAAAAAACACCAACAAACATCTGTGGTGTAGTGGTTAGGTGCTTTGTTATCGCAGGCAGGAGACCTTCTTATTATAGAAGGAGGAGGAGGCGGAGGAGGAGGAGGAGGAGGAGGAGGAGTAGGAGGAAGAGGAGGAGGAGGAAGAAGAGGAGGAGGAGGATGAGGAGGGGAGGAGGAGGAGGAGGAGAAGGAAGAGGAGGAGGAAGAGGAGGAGGAGGAGAAGGAGGAGGAGGAGGAGGAGAAGAAGAAGAAGAAGAAGAAGAAGAAAAAGAAGAAGAAGAAGAAGAAGAAGACAAAGAAGAAGAAGAAGAAGAAGAAGAAGAAGAAGAAGAAGAAGAAGAAGAAGAAGAAGAAGAAGAAGAAGAAGAAGAAGAAGAAGAAGAAGAAGAAGAAGAAGAAGAAGAAAAAGAAAAAGAAGAAGAAGAAGAAGAAGAACAACAACAACAACAAGAAAAAGAAAGCAGGGTTTTGAGATAGAGTCAGTGATTCAACGATTTCTAGAACAAGGCAGATGCTGAAGAAACGTCGGTTCAAAAGAATTTGTGCCAAGGACAACAGACATTGCCCCCCCCCCCCCACACACACACACACGCACAATGAACTGTGATCAAAGAGAAGGCTCATGTGATCCTCCCAATTGAAAGAGCTGCAGGGTTAGGCTACCTTAGACAACTGCATTATCTCCCCTTCATGTTTAATTAACTTTTATTGATAACCTCAACCTTTTTTTTTCTTGTTTAGCAAAAGTTTTACGGCACTTGCAACACAATAAGGTCATATAAGTGCTGAAGATTAGAGGTGTTACAAGAAAGTAACAAACATAAACAAGAAGGAGGAGAGATACGGACGATAGATGTTTGATAGAAAAGAAGGAGCAAACCACACCAGAGCACCCGCCAACCACCCACTATGTAGAAAGATAGAGGGAAAGAAAAGCAGAGTAATTCAAAGAACAACATACACAGATGGCCCGAACAACTTTGCAATGAATAACTCAGAGAGAACAACTGAGATGATCAAGAAGACAGACAACAGGAGGAAATGGGGTGCCATGATCATCAAGGTCTGCTCCAGCCCTGACACCTGCATAAAAAGAAGAATGTATGTCGCAGCCTAACAAAGTTAAGGATTTTCAATTCAAATGTGAAGTCAGTCCTGTTGTATGGATGTGAGACATGGAACACATCTCAGACTTGCATAAAGAGGATCCAGGTTTTCTTGAACAAGTGTCTAAGAAAGTTACTGAGGATCAGATGGACAGACAGGGTCACCAACGAGGAAGTGTTAAGGAAAACAAGACAGATCCCAGTCAGAGATGAGGTAGGAAGAAAGCGGTGGTGATGGATTGGACATACTCTCAGGAAGTCAGGCAGCTGCATAACAAAGAATATTTTGGATTGGAATCCAGAGGGCAAGAGATCAAGGGTGAGGAACCTGGAGAAAAATCACAGAAATCGATGTACAGAAAAGTGGGAAGACATGGATCAACATCAAGAGGTAAGCCCAGGATAGAGAAAGGTGAAAAGTGTTTGTTCGTGGCCTATACATACCCTGGTGCAGGGTGAGAAAGGCAATGATGATGATGATGATGATGTTGCAGCCCGAGAAAAGAGTAAAACACAACTGAGAGACTCACCCTCAAAGAATTATTAATTTGGGAGGTGTCCGGTTTTTCAGTTGTGCTGCTATCCAAATGCCTGTCGAAAAAGAAAAGTCAACGTCACTTTCAGTCCATAAGAAAATAAATTATTTCTTGAAAAAGGTCCCATTCAACCCTTGAAGACAACATTTTTCTCGACTACCAAAATTACAAAATTTATGAAGTAAAAAAACAATATGATTGAATTGCATATCACACTGAAATTTACAAATTCAAACAACACACTGAGCATTATGCACAAGCAGAAAAAACCGAAATGGTGATTGTAGTACACATTACAAAATGCCAAAATTTCCAAATAGTGATCTTTTCAAAACAATGGCACTCGGTTGTCATGGGTTGAAATATATGCTCTCATATTACAGTTCAGACATCAAAAATATGTGATAAATAGTTTCAACATATCTTTTCAGCTTTAAACATCACAAAGTCCATTTCATCTGTATCCCCAATGCACTTACTCCTCTTCAATTTTCTATAAACTGTGCCTTTCTTTTCATTTGTATAAAAGATAACAACCTAAAGTTTCATTCAACTGAAGTTTGATATTTGACTGTAGGGGTCTGGGACAATAAAAAGGAAGGAACTGGCTTGCTTAAGGCCCTATTGTGAAATTATTTGAGGAGGGGAGGACAATTACTAAGAAATATTATTTCAGCTTTTAAGGTCTGCATTTTGGACCTGAAAGGAGAGTGCTTTCAATGGTACTTTGAAAAATTTCAAACCTAAAATGCAAGCACAAGCTCATTGTAGCGTGCAAAACTATGAGATAAGATAAGATAACTATAATATCGCCATACAGGTGAGGGGTAACGTGCACTGTGTCTCTAGAGGATGTAGATAAGCCTGTTTCAATGTGGTGTGGCATCAAGCAAAAATTGAACAAATCCTGAAGTGGGTGAGGTACATAATGGGTAGAACCAGCAAATGTTTCCTTTTTGCAGCAGTTCAGATAAAAATAAGCCGACATTACTGCAGTATTGTCATCATAAAGAAAGATAAGATTTCAAGCTTTAAGCATGTATTTTGATAATAATAGATATAGCATTTGTATAGTGCAAATCCCCGCTCAACAGCAAGCACTATGTGTTTTACAATCTAAATCTATACTATTACCCCAGCAGACCTGAGAGCATTCTGAAACAACCTCAACTTCCTGGGAAGCATATACAGTGCAAGTGGTCATTTACAGGCGCTAAAACATTAACATACTGACAACATCTTTCGCTGTCTATGGCCATTCCCACTTGGGTGAAGTGAGGAAAATTCGTGTAAAGTGCCCTTCCCAAGGTCACAACATCAGGCGAGTGGCTCGAATACCCGAACCGCAACCTCATGATTACCAGTCCGGTAGCCTAACCACTAGGCCACCGACGCCAACAAAGGTTTTCATCAATTGTGCTTTTCATTTGTATAAAAGATACAATCTTAATTTTCATTTGTAAATTTTCCATCAAAATGTTCTAAAAAAGAATGAAGATTTGATATATAAGGATACATTTCTAGTACAGCCAAGCAGCCATTGAAGATTAATGAGAATAAAGAGAAAAAAAACAACTTAAAAAATATAAATACCACAGACATTCCTTTTCCCTTTCCTGAACTCTTCTGAAGAAAATTGGTGAAGAAGGTCTCTAAAATCAATCTTGTAGAGTAGTAAGCCTATAGTCAATTGTAAATAGGCACCACAATTTTCCAGATTTAGTTGAAACTGCCAAAGATAGGCCACTCATTGTCGAGGAAAACAGTGGTTGTCTTAGACAGGCAGACATTTTACTTTAGACAGCATTATTACAATGTCAAAAAATACAAGGAGAGAAGAGGGAAGTGGTCATCCGGACGGCAGGTGATTGTCTCATACAGGTGGTGGTTGGACCAATTCTGACAGTATTTCCTTCGATACCAAATTTTTTTACAAACTTTTTTCTGTGTCACCATTCTCAGGAGTGAATCAGCAGCTTGCAAATGTTCACTTTCAGTCACTTCTCAAGTGCACTACTCTCCATCTCTCTTTCTCTCTTTAACGATCTTTATCGTACTCTAGATATCAGAAGAATAAAACTAAATCTAAGCATTCCCTTGCTCATTTCTTTTCCTTCTGTTAATCCTTTACCTTTTTCTCTGCCGGATATCGGATCTCAACCCAGGACGGAGCTAGATCTACAGGAACTGGAGCTACCCCTTTCATTGTCACTAGTACTAGTTTTATTTTGGTCAGTGTTCTTTAGTTTTAGTTTCAGTAGAGGTTTGACGGCACTTGCAACAGCATTAGGTCAAGTGAGCGCCGGAAGAGTAGAGGTGTTACAAGAGAGTAACAAACATAAAAAATTAGAAGGGGAGAGAAGGACGATAGATGTTTGATAGAAAAGAAGAAGTAAACCACACCAGAGCACCCGCCAACTACCCACCTAGCACTAGTTTTTCTCATATAAATTTTTACACATACATTTATATTATACGAATAATACTTTGTTTTATGTACACAAAAGTCGATTAATTTTTAAGATGTGATGTCTTTTTCGTTGTAATGCGCATTGAGCATTTTTTAGAAAAAGGAAATTTGCAGTACAAATGCTATTTATTATTATTATTTTTAGTTTTATTTGGGTTGGTGTTCTTTGATCTCAATAATAAAAATATCACCTTCAACATCAGACGGGAGAATCAATATCTTTACCTTCTCCCAACAAAAAACCCCCCCAACAGTTTGGGGACTTGTTTTACACTTTGATTGACTTATTTAGCAGCACCGGTACAGGAGGCCTGGTGCCGGTACTGACACTTCCGGAGGAAGTACAGTAGTCTCTGCCTAAACGCAAGGGATACAAAAGCACGCTCAGCTCAAACGCACGCTTTCGTCATCTGACAGGTTTTTTAACTGTATAATTTAGACGTACAAACGCATGGTCACTCCCTGTAAACGCACGCTCCGATCTGCGAAACACGCCGACAAGTTAAGCTTGGCAAGGGGAAATTTTCACAACAACCTGCACAGCCTGCATAAGACAAGCCTAGAATTTACTAGAAAACCAGATGTTTGGTGAGAGTGTTTACACACCCTACTTTCCACAGACACATAGATCTAGGTCTAGGACTGGTCGGTTAAATGTTGGGGGGGGGGATGGGATTTGGGGGACTTAAATGTTTTTTGATTGGTCACTGGAAATGTATCTTTGAGAGAAGGTTTCTGACTGGTGTTTGAGTTTGAGTGACTGCGTGTAATGATAATTTAGATCTAGTATCTAGGCCTGATGCGCGACATGCGTAAAACACTAGATAGACAGGCCTCTATAGGATTAAAGATAAGCCAAGTAAGCCTAATCAGCTCCGCTAGAAGAACTTATAACGTACTTGTTCAATGAATCACAAGAGAAAATGTTTCTCGAGAATGATTCTGCATGAAATTACAGTCGGGGGTAGTCGCTTGGAAAGCCACGTTTCTGGACCGTCGTCTCTATGACTATGACCAACAGTTTCCTCTTAGGCTATCTGTTCCCGATGTTTATAGTGTATATTCATTACACTGAGTTTGTCTTTCTCACCAAGTACATTTTTGAATAATAATAGATAGCATTTGTACAGTGCAAATCCCCGCTCAACAGTTAACTCTAAGCGCTTCACAATCTATACTATTACCCCAGCAGACCTGAGGGCATTCTGAAACAACCTCAACTTCCTGGGAAGCATACAGTGAAAGCGACCATTTATAGGCGCTAAAACACTAACATACTGACAAGACCTTGTGCTGTCTAAGGCTGGGTACCCATTCCCACCACGGTGAAGTAAGAAAAATTCGTGTGAAGTGCCTTTCCAAAGGACACAACGTCAGGCCCGCGGCTCAAACCCCCTAAACCCTAACCACTAGGCCACCGACACCACAATTAAATTCATGCAGGAGAGGCAACAAGCATGAGATTACCTGTAGATGTCAGACAAGGCACTCTCGATGCGGGTCAGGTTTTCAAACAGCTGCCTTTTGTCTGTCCACACACGCAGCTCCGTCGCCAGCTCAGGGATGATGAGAAAAGTTCTCCAGCCGCGGATTTTCTTCGACTTAAGGATATCTCCAAAGATGTGGTCTCCGACATATAAGACATCCGTTCCCCGAGCACCAAGAAGTCGAGAAATTACTTCGCAAGAACCTGTAAGAAAGTGGCTTTTTTAGTTTTCGTACAGGTTTTACAGCGCTCGCAACTGCATAAGGTCATGAGCGCCAGAAGATTAGAGGTGTTACAAGAGAGTAACAAACATAAAAAAGAAAAAGGGGAGATAAGGACGATAGATGTTTGATAGGAAAGAAGAAGCAAACCACATCAGCGTACCCGCTAAGAAAGAGTTATAGTTTTAGTATTTAGTTGAAGTTTTACAGCACTGGCCACATGAATAGGTCCTCACACAAGTGCCAAAAATTTGAAGTTTTTCTGGAGAGTAACATACAAAGAAAAGAAGGAGGAGAGAAAGGGACGACAGATGTTTGATAAGAAAGAAGGAGTAAGTAAGTAAGCTTATTCAGTGTTAGTGTTTGAGGCCATTGGCCCACATCACATCACATAAAACACTCATTTGATAAGTAAAGTTTCCATAATGAATCAGTACAGGTTGTGCACATATCTCTTATCATGGGTCAAACATTGCATATTTCTGTCACTGGGCCGACGAAAGAAGGAGAGTAACATACAAGGAAAAGAAGGAGGAGAGATAAGGACGATAGATGTTAGACAGGAAAAAGGAAAAACTCACACCAGTGCACCCGCTTACCAACCACGACTGAAGGGGGAAAAAGTTCTAGACTGAACATAAGTCACCCTAAAAGATCCAATGTTCTCTGAACAGTGAATTTTGATGACAAAAGTTTTGATAAGAGAGTTTCACGGTATCTTGAAAGCAATGAAAGCTTATCTATGACATAAGAAGCCCATCAAGCCACCAGGGAGATTCACAGGCACAAACCACAAACCACATCCTTGATGTAAAGAAGAACACATGAAAACTTTTGAGATTTCAATCTGAGGAGATTTTTAACCCCATCCGAGCGTCGTGTTTTACTATCCTATCCATATGACGTGGGGAACTCTGTGCCACCACTTTCCAAAGAGGAAACTTACTCGTTAATCCAATCTGTATCTTTTGCATAGCAGTCGGTCAAAATTATTTTTAAAAAAAATACTGAAAGTCTCAAAGAGATCTTCACACTAAAAGTATTCTAAAATGTGAAGAATACAACCCTGGGGGTACATAATGACCTCAGGACGTACGGATAGGATTAAATAACTAGAATAAGGACTTTCAATTTAAGAAAAACCAAAAAAACCCCTACCAAACAAAAAAACAACAACCAAACAAACAAAAAACCCCCCAAGATTTTGCAAAACTCACAGCACATGTTACAAAAAATGATTGTGATTAAAATCCGTTCAAAACCAGTGACTCTACTACATGGGCATTGCAGACTGTAGGAAGGTGATGCATTCTAATATCTTTCAACTTTTCAGATCTTACGTTTCTATTTTAAATTTCTTAATTGGTCTCTTTTAAGGACAAGAGGGCAAACCCAGATTTCGGGGGTTTCCAGAAATCTTGACCTACACCAAAAGTGGGCATTGCCCTGCCTATAGGAGAACTTTGGTTTCATTGCTGTGTATATTTGTTTGGTTTAAAAAAAAAATCTCCATGCATGTTAAAGAAGCTGAGTAAGGGTTCAAAAACTTTACCTTTGATTTTCTTAAAACAGCATTTTTCGGGACAGCCCCCTTGTGCTTATGAGTGACCAATTTTCATAGTTAGGCAACTTTAGAAAAAGGGAAAAAAAAAATTATACAGAAACTCAAACCGATCTTACCTCCAGAGTATATTTCTCCGGTCTTAATCGGTCCAATGTGATGTCCCAGGCTTAGAGATCCAGTTTTCTGAAGAAAAAAAAAGCACAAACAAAAATAAATAGCAAAATATTTTCCAAATTAATTTTTTTTTTTAAGGTGAAAAAAAGTTTGCTATTTTTTTCCTAATTGGTCTGCAGTTGCACCAAGTGTAACTGAAAAGACAAGAAAAGAGAAAAATTAAGAAGATGGAAATACATTTCAGTTTGAAAGTGCGAGCCCAACAATCTAACTACTAGACCACTGATGCCACCACCTATCATACTCAACATCAAGCTGGAAGCTAATGCAGACAAATATAAAATGTTAGGTGTGCTGACAAAATGAATAACATACTTCTCGGATTTTAGCACGATGGAAATTGGTACGCCAAATTCATGGGTGGAGTTTGTACAATTTGTAAGTAAGAAATAATAAAGGACATGTTAAACTTGAAGAGAATGCCATCAATTGAAAATAAATACATCTATCCACAGAGTTGATTTTCAGTCTATATATATATCTCCATTCTAGGGTTGCGAGAAGTAACTCCTTTCGTCAGCAAGCCCCACAAATAACATACCGTGTCCACAACTCGCAGAATGGTTCCATCCTCAAAGAACAGCGGCTTCTTCGCATCCACGACAACGCAGTCCCAGTAGCTTGTCCAGTGTCTCTTACCGTGCTGTCGATGAAATCAGTGACACGATAAAACAAAGTAAGGAGCAACTAAATGAAATCAGGGACATGATAAAACAAAGTAAGGAGCAACTAAATGAAATCACAGACATGATAAAACAAAGTCAGGAGTAACTAAATGAAATCAGGGACACGATAAAACAAAGTCAGGAGCAACTAAATGAAATCAGGGACATGATAAAACAAAGTAAGGAGCAACTAAATGAAATCAGGGACACGATAAAACAAAGTAAGGAGCAACTAAATGAAATCAGGGACACGATAAAACAAAGTAAGGAGCAACTAAATGAAATCAGGGACATGATAAAACAAAGTAAGGAGTATGAAATCAAGGACATGATAAAACAAAGTAAGGAGTAACTAAATCTGTCCCAGTTGTTTTAAGCACACAAAAAATTCTGACATTATGCAAACTGAGCCCAAAAATGTGAAATTATGCATATATTTATATTTAGTAGAGGGTTTTACGGCGCTCGCAACTGCATAAGGTCAAATGAGCGCAAAATTTTAAAAAAGAATGATAAAGGTAAATAATCAGAAATTATGCAAAAAAAGATCAAATTTTGTTAAATTATGCGGAGTGCATAAAACCACGGGGACAGCTAAATGAAATCAGTGACATGATAAAATTGAGTAAACAGCAAATAAATGGTATCGGTGACATATATGATAAAATGGAGCAAATAGCGAAAAAAAACCCCAACTAAGCAAACTTTCTCTTTCTCGCATCCATATCTCTCCCTCCACTTGAGCAAGAAACGTCACAGCTTTAACTTAAGTCTTACGACACTTTAACAATAAATGTAAAACAGCCTGCAAAAAGAAGTAATTTGCTGGCGGAGCAAGTTTCTAGAAACAAACAAAATTCATGTGCTTTTTGACTGAGTAGAAGGACACAGGGATAGAAGTTAAGAAAAGGGAGCGGTACGATCAAAAGGCATAGAAAGCTCAGCACAATTTATATTGCGATAGATTGTCAATTAAATAACTTTATTTTCTTAACTAAGCAGTTAAATCATCAAAATCAAACTCTAAGTTTTGCTAATCCTTGTAACTTTAGTCATCTCTCTAGCTTACCACCTCAGTTTTAGTTTTAGTCTTTTACGGCACTTGCAACACAATAAGGTCATATAAGTGCCAAAGATTAGGGATTACAAAAGAGTAACAAACACAAAAAAGAAGGAGGGGAGATAAGGATGATAGATGTTTGATAGGAGAGAAGAAGCAAAGCACACCAGACCACTTACCAGCTCAGGAAAATCCAGGAGGTATTCCATAATTTTCTGAGGAAACAAGGAACACGCTTACATTAATGTGTCTCAAGAATACTTATATATATATATATATGTATCATTCAACATTTCAAGAAAAACCCTCAAACAAAACAGGGACTCCATTTGAAATCTAGACGCTATCTTGCGTTGTAAAAGGACTCCAATACAAGAGAGGGAAAAAATCTGAAAAAAAGTAAAGAAACAGAAATGCCTAAATAAAGTAAGCAAAATTCAGTTCAACCTTTTCTATACCACACTTATAATCCAAACAATTTTTGTTTGCTTATTTCAGTAAAGATACGCACATCGACAAAATAACGGCAACTTAGCTAGAGAAAACGCTAGACAGACAGACATAATCCAAAGAGGAATAGAGAAAAAAAATTAGGACCTATCAATGAATCCCCCCCCCCCCCCCTCCAACCACCTACTGGACTATTTCGTACATATATAAATAAAGAAAAGAAAAAAAACCCTCAGTTACCAGTTACTTTTTAAAAAGTGCATGTTTTAGTTTTAGTCAGAGTTTTACGGCACTTGCAACACAATAAGGTCATATAAGTGCCGAAGATTAGAGGTGTTACAAGAGAGTAACAAACAGAAAAAAGAAGGAGGTGAGATAAAGACGATAGATGTTTGATAGGAAAGAAGAAGCAAACCACACCAGAGCGCCCGCCGACCACCTATTAAGTCCATGTTTTGTAAGGTACATACTGAAGTAGAAAAAAAACAAACAAAAAAAACCCAACTTTCAACTGAACTTTCCATTTCAATTTTTTTTTTAAATAAAAAAATTAAAGACATGTAAAAAACAGAATACTTACATTGGTGTACACATAGTCGCTGTTTGTGATGAGAACTGTTTTAGCACCATTGCTTCGAATTCTGAAGAATAAAAAATGAATAAAACGAAAATGAAACTATGATCAATCATGTGAATAATTAACTAATCCACTAATAAATCTACATTCTGCACAGAACAGAGAATGTCTTTTTTACATAAAGGTTTTTACGGAGCTTGAAACTGCATAAGGTCATATCAGCGCCAAGGGGTGGATGTCAACAGAGAAGTCCTTACAGGGAATCAGACTTTCTCTGCTCACCTCTTTAGCTTCAACAGCACAAAGTCTGCTTCGACTATCAAGGCACCCCGGAGATAGCGGGTAACAAGAGTGTGACAAACATACAAAAGAAGTAGGGGAAAAATGACGATAGTAAGGATTAGGAAAGACAAAGCAGCAGTTTCCTGTTGCAGTTCAGGCACAGTTATGTTCAGTGAGCCTGGTTGTGTTAGCGACTAAAGTCGCCAACGATACTGTAAGTCTTTACCCTATCCGTACGTTGTGTTTTACTATCATATCCATACGACGTGGGGAACTCTATGCCACCACTTAACCCTATCCGTACGTTGTGTTTTACTATCGTATCCATACGATGTGGGGAACTCTATGCCACCACTTAGCCCTATCTGTACGTCATGTTTTACTATCGTATCCATGCAACATGAGGAACTCTGTGCCACCACTTTCCAAAAAAGGAAATTTACTCCATAATCCGATCCATACGCTTCGCATAGCAGTCTGCCAAAATGAATTTTTGAAAAATACTGAAAGTTTCGAAGAGATCTTCATACTATAAGTATTCTAAAATGTAAAGAATACAACCCCGGAGGATACAAAATTACCCTAGGGCCTACAGATAGGGTTAATTATGTTCAGTATGCCTGGTTGTGTTAGCGACTAAAGTTGTCAGCGGTAGTGAGCGCAAACTACTGCCTGGCAACTAAAGTCGCCAACGATACTGTAAGTGCTAAACCTGTACAATGACAAGAAGGGGAAAGAAACGAGGTGAACGTTTGACCGCAGTACCTGTCCAGCAGAAGAGGAAGCTTCTCGTCTTTGTGAACATACTTGTCCAGGTTGTTCATGGTGGTACTCTTCAGGTCACCCTGCATTCAATCAAAAAATCACAGAAATCATTTTTTTTACGTAAGAGTATTACGGCATTTGCAACACAATAAAGTCATATTAGTGCCAAAGATTAGAGGTGTTACAAGGGAGTAACAAACTCAAAAAAGAAGGAGGGAGATAAAGACGATAGACGTTTGATAGGAAAGAAGGAGCAAACCACACCAGAGCACCCGCCAACAACCCACAGAAATCGTATTAAAAAATAAACAATTATACGACCACATTTCTTTTATCTACACAAGTGCAATGATCAAGCTGTGTTTCCCATCCCCTCTTTCAAAATCAAATATGTCAGCTTGTTTCCCATATGTATGAACCTGAGTGAGTATAAATGTGTGTGTGTGTGTGTGTGTGGGTGTGTGTGTGTGTGTGTGTGTGTGTGTGTGTGTGTGTGTGTGTGTAACATGTGTGCTGTTAAGGCTGTATGGAGGTGCTTCGCTGTGTCTTCAGCTTGGCTGTTGTCTGTCAGTGTCAGATTTATTAGTTTGATGGGTTTGGGTTTTTTTTCTTTCTTCTCTGTCCCTGTCTGTCTGTCTGTTTGTCTTTCTGTGTTTTGTGTGT